>NC_088920.1:7057500-7150000 GCF_038396675.1 Hydra vulgaris
TATGTAATATCGTCTGATAGAAGCTCGATAAGTTTATTTATTTTTAAAACAACAGATAATTTTGTATGTTCGCTTGAATCAGAAACTAGCGCAAAAGATTTAATTTGACGATGCCAAACTGCACATATAAAAATAGAAATGTGGTTTTGACCAAAATGAGCTGCTTGCGTTTCGTTTTGGTAAAAACATAAAATTTTCTACCCAGTCAACTTGAATAACAGCCTTATTTGAATCTTTTAGAATCACTGGTTCTATATTTAATTTAAATAAGGATGATTGACTACTTTTGACATTACTATGAATAATAAACTTTGCACACATTTCTTTAACATGTGATAATAAAACTGCAATTGTTCTTTCTTTGTTAACCTTTGCTTTTTTAATATACAGTGGTTTCTGTATAGTGGTTCCACGAAATGTTAAACTCAAATTGTTCGAACTGAAGTAATAATTTATCAAAAAGACTATAAGCCGTACATTCCTTGCAAACTGCATTTTTCGCAAATAAAATTCAGAATCATTAAATTTTTCGTTTTAATTGTAGAAAATACATCTGAACCCTGCGAAAGTGGTCTCAACTGACAAAATCTTGACAGATTTAATTTAATATCTGTATGGTTTAGCTTAAACTCTTTGAAAGCTTCTTTTAGCTTATATAACATGTGTCGGATTTGAACACACTTTTTTCTGTTTCATATCATTACAGAAGTAAAATCTGCTGTTCTGGGGTAAAGTTGACTAATTTCATAGTCTCAAAAAAAATTTTAATAACCACAAATACTTTCTCTCTGAGATTGTTTGTTAATTTTTAAATTGAGTAAGTTAATGGTTGAGTTTCATTGAGTACACAACACAGCAGTTCCTTCTTTTAAACAGGACTTTTGGGAAGAAAGCAATTCAATTTTTTCATATACTTTCCTATAACTTGCAAATTTGCAATTGATGTGTGATTCTACAGATGAAGATACATCTTTTTGCAGCAGTCGAGATTTTCTCATTCTTTCAACTTTTTGTTCTTTCAGCTGCAATCTTTCGAAAATCTTTTTTCCACCTTATTCTTTGCATTTTCTTTAGCTTTGTATTTCTTTTTGTCATGATATCTGCTCATGTAATTCCTTTAATTCAGTGCTTTTCTATTTTTTATCTTGATTGCTGTAATAAAACCAGCTTTGTGGTTGACCCATTTAAAACTAATTGCTAAAATTTTGGATTGCTACAAGGTATTAAAAAAATATTGATAGTTGAGCACTTTTTCTTAAATTGAATTATACGCTTTTCCTCTTATTTTAAAATCTATAAATAGCTTGTTCTATATATTTTTTTATTCTTTCATAATTTTTTTAAGACATAAAAGAATATATACTAATTTTTGAAAGTAAAAAAATTCCTTATTGTGATTTTCTAAAAAGAGATTTATTTTATTAACTGCATGGAACTCTACATATGTTTCTGTAAAAACACTTTATGAGATATAATATAAGCTTTTTTTGTTGTTGTTGTTGATAGTTTAACATTTCTGGCTCTATAGGTTACTGCAACGCTTTTTTTCTATTAAAAGACATAGTAGAATAGTTTAAACATTTTCTAACAACTGAGTGCTTTACCTAGCAGATTTGGACTGAGTATTTTCATTGTGATTCTACCACCACTAATATAGTTACCATCCAAAGTTTGTGAGCTTTTTGTTCTCTTACTCAAGAGTTTTTTTTCTTCTCGATTAGTTTGACCAGGGCTAAGAAACCTCACTTACCCCAAGTATGTATAAATATATATATATATATATATATATATATATATATATATATATATATATATATATATATATATATATATATATATATATATATATATATATATATATATATATATATATATATATATATATATATATATATATATAAATATATTCTTTTTTTTTTCATCATTTGAAATT
This sequence comes from Hydra vulgaris, assembly GCF_038396675.1. Lineage (NCBI taxonomy): Eukaryota > Metazoa > Cnidaria > Hydrozoa > Anthoathecata > Hydridae > Hydra > Hydra vulgaris. Next base: position 7,059,434 of record NC_088920.1, read on the forward strand.
AAAAAAGCTTGAGCGTTTTAACATAAGGATTGACATAATATCTGTAATATATATCTTTATGATAAACTATAATTTACTATAAAACGGTTAAATACCCCAAAAAAGATTTATTATATATACTTTTTTTTTTAATATCATTTTTATGAATCATTTTTTATTATGAATCAAATGTTACAATCTTGCTGCAAGTATATCAATCTGCTATACTGTTCTATTGATTCTATTCTAAATAAGTAGGACTGTTTAAGTGCGAACAAAATATTCAAGCTTCGTTTGATAAAAGAGGAGATTACATATTTACTGGAAGTACAAAAGGAAAGGTATTTAAATAAGTTTTAAAATGCTATTTATTATATTTGAAAAATAAAAGAAGCAAATTTAAGAGTACTATGTGTTATTTTGCAATTAATAAGTTTTCTACTTGGTTTATCATGGCTTTATTGCTATGTGAATCTTTGCTTTTTTTTTCAGAACTAGCTGTCTGTATCTGTATACAGGGATTATCTTTTTCCGGATATTTCCAGTGTTCCGGATTTCTCTTAAATTTTATTTTTTTTGGATATCTAAATAGTTTTCTGGAAATACAAGTTAAAAATATTTTTATCATCAAATAATTAAGTGTAAAGGTATTGTTCATCAAATACTCTATGCTCTATTTAGTTAGATTAAGCATTATTTGTGCACGTACAACTATTTTTTTTCTTATTTGTATGCATATATTTAAATTTTTTTTTTTTTTAAAAGTTTAGTTTAGTTTAGTAATTTGTCATATAAATTATATCAATTTATAAACTCTATTTAAATAAATATTGAAATACTTTCTTTGCATATTAAAGAATGCTTGATAAAACCTAAACCCTCAGTAGATGTATGTACACTTTACTGTGTCTATCTATATTTAAATCAGTTGATGTATGCGCACTCCACTGTTACTACTCCAGTGGGCATGGTTCAAATGACGTCTTTTTTTAGTTCCAGTTCCCATTAAGACTGAATAACAGTCAGTTTATGTACCGATTGATGCACTTATTCAATGAAACTTTGCAAAAAAGTATAAACAACAATAATAAAAAAAATTAAAACTACTTTAAAATAAAACTTTAAAAAAAAACAAGTTCCCTTGAAAAATGTTAAATTGTAATCTTGCCAGACGCGCCACATAAATATATCATTGCAACATCCACAGCGCTACACTGCTGTTTTACCAATTTGAAAAATTAACATATTTAACGATTTCGTGTATAAATAATGTTGATATTATGTAAATATTCTTAGTTGCGGTAGTGGTATAGTGGTAGAGCGCTCACTTCATAAGCAAGAGGTTCCGAGTTCAATCCCTACCATGTCCATGGTAGTGCCATGCACAATTTGTTTCACTGCGCAGCGGCCTTGTTCGTGTTTTGGAGTTATAGAATTGAGAGAGTTTATAACCACAATTAAGTAGCCTCCTCGTCTGTGTTGGTCTTCTTGGCCTTGGGGAGGTGAATTAACAAAAAACAAAAAAAAAAGTTACAAAAAATGCATTTTTATATCTGGAACTTTCCAGATATAAAAATGCATTTTTATATCATTTATAACAATTGGTGTTAATACTTCAAAACTTATTATTCTAAACTCAACTTTTAAATGATTTTATTTGAGAGTCTGTATAATCATTCTAAAAATTTTACTTAATACTACTCCGCTACTCTGAGTTGCGTCTGTTTAAAATGGTTCAATTTTAGTATGATTTTACAGACACAACATTTTGATTAATTTTATTTTAGTGTCTGTAAAATTATTAAAAAGATTCAACTTAATTCTATTACTACTCCTTTCTAATTCATTTCTTGTGTCTTTACAAAAAAGCAGAACTAAAGAAATGAAGAAAAATGTATAACAATAAAGAGTATAATGCATCATAGTTTGTATAAAATTTTTTTTGTCATATTTTTTTTGACATGTAGAATTGCATTGTACAAAATATGTGTCAAACCGATATTGAAAATTAATTTTTTAATGGATTTTGAATATATTTTGTTTTTTATTATAGATAACTGTTACTGAAACAAATACACTACAGGTTTGTTTGATCTTTATACTAATCAATAAAACTAATCAAACAAACTAATTTAACAAACTATGCTTGTTGGTTTGCTAGAATAATTTGTCTGATTAATTATTTATTTTCTATATATATATGTATATATATATATAGAAAATAAATATATATATATATATATATATATATATATATATATATATATATATATATATATATATATATATATATATATATATATATATATATATATACATATATATATACATATATATATATATATATATATATATATATATATATATATATATATTTATATATATATATACAATTTTTATTATTTTTTGAACAATATAATAATAACATTATTTTTTTTGCTGTTTTGTTAACTTTCTTGGTAGTTGTTAGGTAACATTGTATCCATAGCAACGAAATAATGAATATTTTGTGTTTTTTTTATAGATTGAAACTTCATATAGAATAAGCACAGCTACAAATGCAAATACTGCAATAAAATCAATTGAATTTGCAAGACAAGGGAAGTAAGTACTAATTACGTAATTAATATAATTAAGTTAGTACAAATTATTATTTCAATTATTTTCGATACAATCATATAATATTTGTGTATTTAAAATATATAAAATTAAATATAATTTGTATATACTTCTTTAATAATTACCAACTCGTGTGAAGACATTCATGTGATATTTAAATGTTTAATTGTGTTGAGACAATACTACTATTTTTATCCCTGTTATGTTTTATCTCTGTTATGTTTTATCCCTGTTATGTTTTAATAATATTTTTTTTATTTAAGTGTATATCACATTTAACTTATGTGTATTTTTAACCAATTTTGATTGATTTTTGAACCAATGTGAATGTTTTTCATCATTATTTAAGTGTCCTTGATTTTGTGCTTAGAAAATTCTAATTTTTTATCTTAACTTTCTTTTTGTAACTGAGGCTTCTTTGTTTCTATCTTTACTTTTTACATCCAAATGTTTTGTATGAAACCTCTGTAATTTTTCCTGGTAATTTTTAACTTCATCAGTTTTTATTTATTTTTATATTTCAGTTTTATCTATTTTATGACTAATCAGATTTTCATATTGTATTCACCAAGGAAAAGGAGCTATTGCAGTCAAGAAGGCATTTTTAAAATTGTTGTTACTACTTTTTCTTAATTTTAATTAATATAAAATATAATTTTCTTAACATAATAAAAATCTTAGTTGCAGTTGTACTTATATTAATTGATATAGCACAGATACAGAAGAGTGAAAATGCATCAACCAAGGGTTTTAATTTAGGCAGGAAAATTGAAAAAAAAAAAAAAAAAGAAAGTTATATTTTTATATTTTTATATTTTTCTGGTCTTGCTTTTTAGTTATTAAATAAATCAACATAGTAAAGAAAAACTTTCTGACTATCATGCAAGTGTATAAGTATATATATATTTACATACACCCAATATATACCCACACCTTTAGTTAATGTAGTGACACTCCTTTCACGTTCTCCCTATTTAATCAATCAATGTATGTGCTAAAGTCCCATAGCTGCCTATTTCAGTATGACATTATTGGTGTGTATCTAATGCTGCATTGATACATTTATTATTTATTTATTCATACATTGATACTTGATATATTAAGAAAATAATGAAGTTGTTACTTAAAATGGTCTTAAAAAAACATATCTTGTCTTTACCTGCTATCTCTTAAAACATATTGGCAATAGTGTTATATCCTAATCAACATAGGTAGAAAGTGATATGCACTTTGATAGAAAGAAAGTGATATACACTGATCTGATCATCATATTGATGGAATGTTTATATGTTGTTTAGCTCATTTTTTGGTAAACTCCCAAGATCGTGTAATCTGAGTATTTGATTGAGATGCTGTAATTTTCTGTAAAGATGGGCAGGAGCCTGAGCCTACACAAAAACTTCAAGATCTTGTTAACAGGTAATTTTCTTGTTAACAGGTAATTTGTGACACATCATTTAAATTTTAAACCTTAACTTGATCTGATGTGCATTTTTTTTTTTTTCAATTTAGAAATATTGTTTTTCAAACTATTGTTAAATTTTCTTAAAAATAAAAAATCGTTCTAATATTGTAAATTTAAAAAACTTCTACTTAAACAAAAATAACAAAAATACAAAAAAAGAAAATAAAAATAAAAATAACTAACAAAATAAAATGCTAAACATTTTATATTTAAATTATAAAGTATATTTTAGTTTGTCATCTGTAAGCAAATACTATTTTAAAATTTAGCTATGGTGCAAATCACACTTTAATCTTGTTTCAGAACAATGTGGAAAAAATGTGCTTTTTTTGGTGATGGAGAGTTTATTGTAGCAGGTAAGATATCGCCTAATGGACAGGTAAGATATTGTCTTGATTGACTACTTCTGTAAATATGAGTTAATATATTCGAAGATTTCACATATATTTAGACTTTTTAAAATATTTTATAAATTACAGTGTTGTTTAATCAACCAATAGGAATTGTCCAGTTATACTTTACTACCAGGGTTGAAATTTGACTCAGGCCAAGGCCATAAATATCGCTGGGGCTGGGTTTATGACCAAAGCTGAATAAATATTGATACATCCCAAAAAGATGTTATTTTTATTAGAATGTTGATATTTTATATACATATACAAGATATATAATATATATATATATATATATATATATATATATATTTATATATATCATCATTAACTTCATCATTGAATTAACCTCCCTTGATTTATCCTCTATGCTGTTTCTCTAGTATAAAATCTCAAGAATCTGCATTCTGAAACTAAGGTTTTTTCACACCGTTATGAACTCTTCATGTTTTCTTATATTTATCTCTACTTTTTCTCCTAAAGCTGCTAGCTCTCTACATGCTATTTATATCATCTGCATCCACAATGCTCCTAATCTTTTCTGAGGAACCGCCTCTAATACACTCAATAGTCTCAATCTCTGTCTAAGAATATGACTTTGTGTTCATGTGTGTGTGTACGTATGTGTTGTGTTTATATTCACTTTTAGGATTTCTAAATTTTTTTCTTAAGATAAATTGTGTTGAGCTTCTAGGTTGACAACAAGTAAAATCTATTTTTAGTTTACATAGTAATAAATTAAGTTCTGTCTATAAATAAGGAGAGAGCTGATTGCGACATAAGCCTTAAGGTGAATTTGTGTTTGCAGTCTATGTTAATTACCTAAAAATAGGTTATCAAAATAGACTGCAAAGACGACTAAATTTAAAAGTAATGTACAATAAATATTATAGTAATTGGTTTTGACATGTTTCATAGGATCATCAAGACAACATACTTTGTATATTTGGAAAAGAAGTATTGGCAGTTTAGTGAAAATCTTACATGGAACCAATGGAGAGTTGCTTGAAAATGTCTTTTTTATTATTTGTATTAAGTTGTTAAATTATTTGAATAATTGAATAATTTTAAATGATTTGACACAAACCATCATTGTATTATGGTAACATCAACAATCCTAACAATGATTTTGCTTTTATATATTTTTTATTACCCTTAAATTTTTTTCTGTTTATTTCTTTACTTTTTATTATACAAATTCATTACTATCAAGTCTTTTATGTTTTCAAAGACTTTAATTAAGTATTTTTCCATATATTCCAAGTTGGTTGTTACGCTGCTCAACAGATTGTGATTAACAGATGGTTCAAAAGTGAGTTACGAAAAAGTTAGTAAAATGTAGTCTAGTGTAAAAAGACACAAAAAGTAGAAAAGCAGAAATGTTCTGAGCTAAATAGCTGACTAATCAGCGACACAAGAAGAAATCTTTGTTATTTTAAACTGTATCACTTATAAATAATTTTTATTCTGATATAACGTAAAAAATATTAGTTTGATTATTAGCATTGGGAACAAACTTAAATTTTTGAAAAAAAATAAAGTAAAAAACAGTAAAAGCAAAACTTAGAGAGTGGCAGAACAGTTATCACTATAAGATTTTGCTTATCAAAACAAGTTTTATTGTGATTACTGGATTTTAGTTTAACTATTCAAGCATAAAAATATGAAAGTTGTGTAATCATTTTAATATTTAAAACTGAAACACTATTTTTTAAAAAAAGTATTAGGTCTTTATTAAAAAACTATTATCGTTAGAGTCCAAACATAAAAATCAAAAGTTCTGTGGTTTTATGGCTTTTCCATGTCTTATGTTATAATTTTATTTAAATACATGTTTTTAAAATCTTTTTAAATAACCGTCAATCAGCTTGAGTGTGAATTTTTTTTTGGTTTTTTTTTAAACATCTCCGCTTCCAAAAAGGCTGCAAGCAACCACTAATTAATGATGGAAGTTACTGGAAGAGAAAAGATGAAGATTGTAGAGTAAGATAACGATTAACGGACGACTTAAAGGATTGCAATTTATATGAATCAGAAAAGCAGAATGAAGGAAGCGAATTCCTAAGAACTGATGTTCAAGGAAAAAAACTAGACAAATAAGAGTTTTTGGAGCACTTAGGAACAGTCACAGAAAAAGAATGAGACTTAATTGAATGATGAGTAACACAAGAATGAGTTTTAGTAGATGGCACAAGAGACGCTAGCTCTTTAGAGCAGTGCCAATTATAGAATTTATAGAAAAGAGAAAGAGAAGCAACATTACGACGATGTGATAATGGTTGGAGGTTGGTTGAAAGAGCAGGTCCAACTATGTTTACAATGCGTTTTTGCACCTTGTCTAAAAGAGAAAGGGCATTAATAGAAGATCCACCCCAGATATGGTAACAGTATTCTATACAAAGCCGGATTTGTGATTTACAGAGATAGAGAATAGAAATTCGAAGTAAGAAAGTATCGAGCTTGATAAAGAGATGCAATCTTAGCAGATGATAACTGATTTAATATATGGTTTCCAAGAAATATTGGAAGTAAGAGTTAATCCTAGAAGATGAAGAGTAGATGACTCATCGAGTATATCACCGTTCATAAATATAGGAAGATCTAACTTATTGCAATAAAGATAGGCTGAAAAAAATTATGCTTTATCTGTATTGACGTTCACCAGCCACTGTGAGCCCCATGCTGTAGCAGAAGTGAGATCCTTTTCAAGCTTAAATACCCCCTCCAAGCAAACAGAGAGTGTTGGCTTCTTATCACAACAAAAATAAATTGCAGTATCATCAGCAAACAATGCCACCTAAGATGTGAGAATATCTGGAAGATCGTTAATGTAAATTAAAAAGAGTATAGGGCCAAGGATAGAACCTTGAGGAACCCCTGAAATTATAGAATAAGAAAAAGAGTGCTGTTCATCAAGGACAAGTTTTATACTACAATTGGAAAGGAGGGATAAACTTATCAATAATTATAAAGATGTTGCCAGATACACCATAAGAAAGAAAGTTTATGAAGAAGACCAGCATTCCAAACTTTATCAAAAGCTTTTAAAATGTCAAGAGCGATGACCTTAACCTCTCCACCTTTATCCAATGCACAATAAAAACTATCAATTATTACTGTTAGCAAATCAGCTGTAGAACAAGATGATCGAAATCCATATTGATGGTCAGAAAGTAAGTTACGAGATTGAAGATGAGAAATTAAGTGTTTGCTAATTAAAGTTTCAAAAACCTTGCTTATGATAGGAAGAAGACTAATGGGGCGGTAGACGAATCAGGTCGCTTTACAGATTTTTTGAAGATAAGGATAACAGATGCCGCTTTCCAGCAGGCTGGAAAACAAGACTCAGATAAGCACTTGTTGAATAGTTTTGAGAGTATACACGACAGCTCCGGAGAACACTTCTGTGAGACAATAACAGGTATTTTGTCTAGGCCACAAGCTGTAGAAGAGTCTAGTCAGGAAATCACTTTAGTTACAGAAGCTGGAGTGATACGAATGTCAAGCAATGGATCAACCTATTTGTTGGCAGTATTAGGTAGAACGCAACTAGTGGAATCAAGAGATAATTTTGATGAAAAGTTTTTAACAAACAATTCAGCTTTGTCTTTAGGTGAGGTGACAAAGTCACAACCATACAAGAGAGGTGGAATTAAAGATTTTCCCTTATTATTAATGATCCTCCAGAAGTCATGAGAGCCTAATTTTTGAGATGAGATACAAGATTTCATGACCTGAGAATAGCGGGTTTTGGTGTTAGACAAAACCTTTTTACAATGGTTTCTTGCAGTAATTAACAGACGTCTGTTTTCTAGAGAATTGTTTTGCTTATAGATATGGAAGTTACGGTTTCGATTAGCAATTGCAGCAGCACAGTGTGAGGAAAACCATGAAGGAGGCTGAGGCTTGACCTGGAATTGTCGAGAGGGAACAAAAGATTTCATGCCAGCTTGAATCCACGAAGTTATGTAAGAAGCACATTTGTCGACAGGAAGAATAAAGATTTCTACCCAAATGCCATCAGGTAGAAAATCATGAAAAGAATTCCTGTCAGCTTTAAGGTAGTTGTAAGAGGTACGATAATAGGGAAGTTCAGGTGATGAAGAAGAATGAGATATTAGTTTTAGAGAGGTCAAACTGTGATCAGAGGTCCTAAAGGTGAATTTGGAGAAACTGACCACTGACTTGGATCAGAAACAAGACATAAGTCGAGTAGAGAAGGTAAATGATTTGGGTTGTCTGTAAAGCGAGTTGAAAAGTTGACTATTTGAGTTAGGCATTGAGAAAGGCAAAGGTTGTGGGCTTTAATGCCTGCAGAAACACTGACACTCGACCCAAGCCATTCAGAGTGGTGAGCCTTAAAGTCACCGACAACAACTATATTAGCTGATGGATAAAGAGTGAGGACTTGGTAGATATGATCAGAAATAACACCACAAAGAGTGCCGTCTTTAGATGAAGGAAAGCGATATACAACAAAGAGAAAGGCGAAAGAGTATAGTGGTGCTAAATGAAAGCACGTGAAAGAATAGTCTGTTGATTCAAACCTAGTTTCACAACAAAGGGGTGAGTTTTTATGAATTAAATGCCCAGGCCAAGCATGTGACTATTGGAGTCTTTACGAAATAAAGGAAGATAACCATCAACACTAAAATCGCATGATAAGACAGCTGAACTCAAATTAGTCTCACAAAAAGCAAGTAGGTCTGGTGAACTTTGCAAGAGATAAGACTCAACAGAAGAAAAGTTACTTTGATTATTAGTGAATGATAGGTTTAGAGAACTTGGTGATGATGGTTTTTTTTGTTTTATAGTTTTTTGGTACTTAATTCATTTTTAAATTTGTTTAAGAACATGATTCAAAGCATAGTAGTACTCAGAACACTGTTTAATAGCCCAAGCAATTGCCTCATTACTATTAATAAACCCTAAGCCGTAACAAAGGGCTCCAAATGTGGCCTCCACAACGCACACCAAAAGTGAAAACAGGGGCAACCTCCATGCGCAACATGGCACTGTTAATGCTTTGATTTTTTTTAGCTGTTAATACTTTGATATTTTTCAGCTGAGAGCTACTACAGAGTTCGGAAAACCTGACTACTAGCCAGCTTTAAAACCATAAACTGAGTTTTAGAGCTGTACCCTCATTAGGAGATAATAGAATGAGTTGCCTTGTCATAAAAACAGAGACACAAGCAAAACCCATGCATTGAGTCAAGAAGATCCAGCATTCAACATCCTAAACTGGAAACAATGTATTAAAAATACATCTGCGCCAGCCCAATAGATGAAAAAGGGGTGCGGGGGTGGTCAACAGATAGAATCTGTTTACTCCTTAAGTCTTTGACTAGGAGGCCTTCTACAAAACAGTAGCAAGATGCGTTTAACATCTTCCCAAGATGAGTATTTTTATCAAGACATCTCTAGCCTTTACTCAGCCAAGAGCCCCATGGCAGGGGGTGTTTTAAATCGGAGTTGGCATCTCCTAGCCTTTGCCTAAAAAGGCCTATCCTACAAGGCAGCAGGACATGAAACAGAATATACTGGGTTACATGTTACCAGTAGCAGGATAACCTGACCTAACATAATAGTTTATCAAGTGAGTCAATATTTTAACTAATTTTTCGAATTTGAGGACTGCATCATCAAAACTATAAGATAATAAAATATAAATAGCTTGTATTTATTTTCAAGGGCTTCAAGAGTTTATTTATAATAGCACATGGTTGACTTGCTTATGGTTGAATTGCTTATGATTGACTTGCTTATGGTTGACTTGCTTATGGTTGACTTGCCCATGGTTGACTTGCTCATGATTGACTTTCTCATGATTGACTTGCTCATCGTTGACTTGCTCATGATTGATGTGCTCATGATTGACTTGCTCATGGTCATGTTTGAGTTGTTCTTGGTTGACTTGCTCATGATTGACTTGGTCATTGTTGAGTTGCTCATGGTCATGGTTGAGTTGCTCATGATTGACTTGGTCATGGTTGAGTTGCTCAACCATGTTGAACTACAGCTAAGAATAATTTGTGTGTCTTAAATTTTCAGTTTTGCATTTAATGACAACATATTGTTATAAGACAATGTTGAATTACAACCTACTAGCTATACTTTTTCTGTGTAATTATTGTTTCTGGGTAATCGTTACTTCTATATGGCCATATTTTCAAAATTTGTGATTGTTTCTATGGATAATAAATAGAGAACAGTTAAATATTAATGGTTTTAAATAAGGCTAATTCAACTGAAAGGAAGTGTGATTCTTTATATCTTTATTTTATTTTGCTTAATTATGGATTGTCGTATATTAATATTTTGTAAATAAAATCTTTATTGATCAATATCCGTTAAAGTTCATTTTTTTATTATTATTATATATTTTTTTTATTATTATTTCAACTGAAATAAATGTTGAGTTGTTTGTCAAAATAAAATTTGATGTGCTTATCAACTATATTAAATGTTAAATCATGATCTTATTAACATTTAAGTGTTCAAAATTTTTAGTCAAGAACGTTTTTGGATGGCATTTATAGATATCACCAGTTTTAACGTGCCATCGTTATTGGGCATTCTTTACAGCATTATACAAACTTTATTAAAAAATTTCTTTAATAACTTTCTTAAGACATTAGCGTTAAACACCATCTTTATCAGTGTTAGACATCAGATAATCATTGACCAGGATAATTATATTAACAATTTCATCAACATCATGTTTCGAATCTAAATGACTGATGATGACTGTCAATCTAAATATATAATTTTATTTGCACTTTTTTTTTTTTAATTTTTAATGCAATTTTTACAGCTGTTTAAGTTACTTAAGTTCATGAAATATATAAATATTTAAATATACTATTTGCAAATTTTAGTGGCATCCAATTAGACCAATAATATGTTCTGTTGTAAATGGACTTGTTTCAATATGGTCACAACCTCATGTAGTAAGTTAAATTTAATTTTTCTTTACTTTTTTTTATCTTCTTTTTTATTTTAAAAAAGTTAAATTTTTATTTTTCAAGAGAATAATAACTTTTTTTTTCTAAAATTTATGAATAATTTAAATTCAAGTTTATAAATAATTTTTATATTTTGTGTAAATAACCTTTATTGATTTTACTTTAATAAAATACAGATTTTTTTTATTTTATTGTTTTTAGGAAAAATGGTCTGCATTTGCTCCTGATTTCAAAGAACTTGATGAAAATATTGAATACGAGGAAAGAGAAAGTGAATTTGATCTCACAGATGAATTAAATAACCTAAATAATGAACAACATGAAGAAGTTGAGGTTTGCCCAAGTTATTGTTACTGTATTCAGAATATTTATTACTGTGCTGAATTAGGTGAAATTAAAAAGTTAGTTATGTTATAAAAAGTTTAATATTTGCTTCTTTGTTGTTCTCTGCTAGTGGACTAATAATCAAAAATCATAACAAATTCATGAGGCTGGTGCTTTGATAATTTTCTTTATTTAAAAGTTGTGGAAAAAAAGTTGCTTTTTATAAAAAAGTTTATTTATAAAAAAATTATAAAAATGATAAAATTATGCTGAACCAAACTTTAATTAAAAAAAATTTTTTTTTCTATACTTTTAATCAATTTGAAAAAATATTTTTATAAGTTTGATCAATGTTTTTAAATACTTTTAAAAATTCAGTATAAACAATTTGTTTTTGTTTTTATCGTTTAGTTATGTTACTATATGTTTTTTACTACCAACTGTCATGCATCATTGATTTTTGCCAACACTTTTTTAATTGCATTCAAATTTACATCACTCATAGTAACAAAATAAAAATTATTAAATAATAAAAAAAATTATTAAATAATAAAAAAAAATTATTAAATAATAAAAAAAAATTATTAAATAATAGAAGTTAACATAATAATATAAATCAAATAAATAAAGCAAAGCAAGTTATAATCTGGCACATATAATTGCATCTCATCCCAGACCTCTCACTGATGGTGAATTTATTAAAAACTGCCTAATTGAAACTCCAAAGATTCTTTTCCCTGAAAAAATAAAAGATTTTAACAACATAAGTTTTTCAAGAAATACAGTTGCTGAGCGTGTAAATGACATAGCAATAGATTTGAGAAGTCAGGTCACAAAAATCTGCAAGGGTGTTCAGGCCTTTTCAATTGCTGTTGATGAAAGTACGGATGTCAAAGATGTCTGTTTTTATCAGAGGTTGCAATTTCAAATATGAAATTACAGAAGAGCTTCTGAAGTTGATTCCAATGCATGGTATAACAGCAAGTGTAGACATTTTTTTGGAGATTGAATAATTACTAGACAAGTATAAACTTTTAATTACCATATTTGTGTCAATAGATGGAGCACCTGCTATGATTGGTTCAAAGAAGGGTCTTGTTTGTAAATTAAATGAGAAAATTGGCAAAAAGGAAAATAATTTTTATTGTATCATTCACCAAGAAGTATTATGGATTATGTGATTAAAAGAATAACATCTGTTGTCAACTTTATAAGAACAGGAAGACTAAATCATTGTCAGTTTGCTTCATTGTTGAATGAAAATGTCAGTGAATATGAGGATTTACCATATTACACTGATGGTTGATGGTTATCATGTCACAAAGTACTCAAAGCATTCAATTTATTTTATTATTTTGTTGTGTGAAATAAATAATGTAAATAAAATTGTGTGAAATAATATAATGTAAAATTAAACATCTGTAATTTTTTTAATAATATTGCAATGATTTGATAGATTTTAAATATTATAATCTTGTTTACTTTACATCAAATCTTAGCAAAAAGACAGTTTGGGTTAAAGAGTAACACTTCATTCATCAGAAAAATAAGTATTAGCTTGAGTGGCTCTTACAACATTTCCTTAGGCTAAAGAGGCCCCCATACCAAATTGAGCTTGACATGCCTGACCTATACGGTAATATCTCTATGTAAATTTCTTACGAACAAAACAAACTTCTCTGGAAATATCTAGGTATCTAATTTACCATGTCTCTAGAAATACAATGCTAAACTTGTATCTACAAAGTTTCTCAGGTTTTTTGTATTGTATTTAAAGGGTTTAAAGGAGTATAATGACAATTAAAAAAAAAAAAATTATGCAAAAGTATGTCTATATTTTTGTTTTTGCTGAAAATTTAATGTTAAAAATATCTAAATATTTAATTGTTAAATAAATTAATGTTAAAAACCAAAGGACCTTAGAATTTACATTTTTTAGAATGATGTCATATCAATAAACAAACCTTTATATTACAGCAGTGATGACGATGATGAAGAAGACAGTTTACTTTATTTACCTGTTGCACCAGATATTGATGAACCAGAAAGTGATTTGTTGCCAGGTTTTTTTTTTATCATCAACGTTAGATTTTCATTAATTAATTTGTGATGTGTTTTATACCCTAGTAACTTATAAGCAGCATGTATGCCTATTATTAGGAGGTGAGCAGTTGACATCAATGAAAAGGAGTTCAATTTCAGACTTACCTGAGACAAATGAGCCTTCTTTGAAGAAAGCCAAAGTCACAGATGTTTCTATAAATGGAGATATTTATGACTACAAGAATGTAGAAGCAGGTAGAATATTTTATAACTACAAGAATGTAAAAGCAAAAAGAATATTTTGAAACCAAAACAATCTTTGGTATAAATAATAATACATATTCTGAGTATTAATAAAAAATGAAAAAAATTTGTTTGCATTTTTTGACAACTTGAGCATTTCAAAATTTGATTATTTCAAAACCTTTTTGAAGTATGCGTTTTATAAAACCTTTTTATGCGAAATACTTTGTAAATTATTTTTACCTATTACTTTGTTAAATTACTTCATATGGTTGTTTAAAACCATATGAAGTAATTTAACCCTTCTTTGATTTATTAAATAAAATGGGTTTTAATAATTAAGAGCACAGCTTCGTTTATTTAACTTTATAATAAATTTAAAATTGCTAGAAAAAGTCTTTAAGGTTTGGCCTTTTGGATGACTGAGTTGTGTATGTATTAGACTCGAAAACAAGTTTTTGAACAAAATCAATACTATACAGTCTGTATACTGTAGAATTGTCATTATTGTCATATGTTAGAGAGTAAGCTGTTTGACTCAAGATGTTTGACTCAAGATGATGCTTTCTCAAGGTGAGGTCTTTGGCGCTTGTTAATTAAAAACATCAGGCTTTGCTAACAATAATGAGAAGACTGATTGAACAATAGTTGTAGGGATCAAAGTCTTTTCCAGATTTGGAATCACAGTTTCCATTTTTCCATCAGACAGGAAGGTAAGATTCAATTACTGAATAGTTCATAAGATTTATTTACTGAATAGTTTAGAGAGATTTGAAGAAAGGCCACTTATGATCACTTATGTAAGAAGTAATGTTCTCCGGACCTCAAACAGTTGATAAGTTTAAGAGAGAATTAACTTTAGCAACAAAAAAAATATAAAGGAAAACTGTTTTGCAAGTAGTTCTGCTTTATCTTTGGGAGAGTCAATACGATTGGATCCATAAATAAGAGATGGAATTTATGACTTAAATATTTTCCGGAAGTCTTTATAACCTAACTTTTAGGATAAAATACAAGATTAGGTGAAATGAGAATAATCGGGCTTTGCATCGGACTTTTTTTTTCTTGCAATGCAAGTAAAAAAAAAAGCGACCACACCTGCCTGAATCCAGGTAGTAATGAAAGATGTGTAGTTATCAGTGAAGAGGCAAAAGTTATAAGCATACGGGCGATTACTTAAAAAAATAAGGGAAATAAGAAAAAATAAAGAATTTTTTGTCATCTTTAGGAGAGTATGAAGTAGATTTAGTAGGTTCTGAGGAAAAAGAAAAAAGTTTTAAAGATTCCTACTTTAAGGTGGCAATTGCAAATATTGTTATATAAAGCGACATTGTTTGTTTTTTTCACGCAATAACGTTTTATAATTACTCCTTTAAGCATAAGTATGTGAAAGCCATAAGGCTTTAATTAAAACCAATGTAGAGAGAATATCACACCTGCCTATATCCTGGTGATTACGTATTTTGAAGAAGAAAATAGTTTTAAAAAAAGATAAAAGTTTTAAAGATTTGGTTTTAACCAGGAGAAACTGTCCACAGACTAGTTTTTGATTAGTTTTTCTTTGCAAATCAAAGATTAATAGCCATTAACACTAAAAATCAAACAGTTGAGGTTTAAATAAGTTTCATAAAGGGTAAGGGAAAACGTGAATTTTGTAAGAGGCTAGACCTCAAATATTCGTAAAAGAGATTAAAACATTTTTGTGGTGGTGATAATTTTTATTATGTTTAATATTTTCAGGTATTTTCATGTTTTAAGTTATTAAATAAGTTTAGCAGTTCTTAAAACAATCAGAGTTTTGAAGCTCCTTTATTAGAAGATACATCATTAGGACCTTCATAAAAAGATATTAACACATAAACATTTGTATACATTTATATAGTTATAATATTGTAAATATTTTAGTGTTTTATTTTAGTAATGATAATTTGCTTTGTTCTTATTGCTTAATAGTTTATATTGCTAATTACTAATTAATAATTAGAGTTTAATAATTTTTCTTTACTTTAAGAAGATAGTTATATGAATAAATTATTATTTGTAAAATAATTAATTGTAATAGTGGAGACGTTTGTAAACCAGTGGTAACAACATAGCAACAATCATACAAAATGTTTGCAATTTTTCTAAAAATAAATATTTTATACTCGATTTATTTAACGATTTATTTAATCGATTTTCACTTTACCTTAACTCAACGTTTAAAGTTTTTTAAGAAATAATTTTTTTATAACTTTTGAATCAAGAGTTTATATTAAATAAATAAATTGGATAAAATATGCGAGCTGAACTTAAAAGTTTTAAACACAGCGCGATTGTTCTGTAAAATATGCTCCTGAGGGTTAGTTTAATTAGGCCCTGCGGTCATTTTTTTCTTTCCATTTGAAAATCCTTCGCGCATCATACGTTAACATACCGTACACATGTTAAATTAGGTCATTGAAAATCGATTCGATCGACAATAATCAAATAAAAAACGCTGAATTATTTATAACGAATTATTTATAAAGTTCCTAAAAATTAAAAAAATAAGTTAAAATAAAAGTTAATAAAAACAGTTAATTGTTAAAATAACTTAAAAATTTTTTTTAATTTTTTTTTTCAAAGAGATTTATAGAAAAACCAAAACTAAAAGCACCTAGTTCAACGAGGAGTAAGCGAGACGGTAAAAAGTCAAGTTGAATTAGAATAGAAAAATCTCTCCAATGGGTGTGAATATCGATGACGAAATTTCTCATGATGGTTCAGAAAAACAAGCCAAGTTAATCACCTAACAGAAAATCATTTATTAATAGTTCATATAAAAAACAACTTATTTATAATTAATTTAAGTTTTAAGTTTAAACTTAAATTTTTCAGATTAAAAAAAGCAATTTTTTACTGATAAAAGAAATACTCTCAAAACTTCTATTAAAAGAAGTTACTGCCTCCATTGAATGAAAATAACTAGGACTTAAAAATTTATTTTTCTTTTCTAGAAAATACATGTTTATAAAGTGATATAAAGTATTCATGCATTTATATTTATACAGTAATATAAATATATATTGTTATACAGTAATATATAAGCGTATATATATATATATATATATATATATATATATATATATATATATATATATATATATATATATATATATATCATATAATAAATTTTTTTAACCCTCTCTCAACTCTACCGAAACACGAACCTTAAAAAACAAGGTCGCTGTGCGGAGAAACAAGTTGAGCGCGGTACTATTAGGGACGTGGTGGGGATCGAACTCGGAACCTCTCGCTTATGAAGCGAGCGCTTTACCACTACACCACTACCGCAAACTTATAATAAAAATTGCAAAATAAGTATAATATAATACAATTGGTTTAAATCAAAATAACTAATAAATGAAAATCTAAAACAGTTGAAGTTGCATCTCAAAAGTATTTTAATGTATTATCCATTTAAAAAATAATAGTCTTTAGGCTTGGTGAATAAAAAAAACAATTGCTTTTACACAATGTATTTGGAGTAATTGCTCAGCTGAACGTGAACAAAAATTTGAGCAAAATTGCTCAAATTACTCTAAAAATGCTGAGTAAAAGCAATTGCTTTTTTTTTATTCACCCGGCCTTTTTAACTTATCCTTAAAAACTTAAAATTAGATTAAAAAATCAAAATTGGGCTAAAGATTTTGTTCTAGCGTTAAGATTATCTTATTCCTAAGATAATAAAGCGACAATTTTATTCTGAAGATTATTACAAAGATAGACAAAGGTTCGATTGTTTAAATTTGATCAAACCTTGTTTGACAAAAGGGTTTGTTAAAATAAATATCATTTTTTGCTTTAAGGGTACATATCTTTAAAAACATTTAAAAACATCGATGATCTATTTAGAGAAATAATTTTAATTAAAAATATAATCATAAGAGTTCTTCAAACCCAAGAGCGATGCACTAAGCAGCCATGTTTTTGTAGCCTGTAATTTTTTTGGAGTGATGTTGGTTGCGTACTTGCCCAGGATAGATTTGCATAATTTATGAAACAATATATATATATTTATATATATATATATATATATATATATATATATATATATATATATATATATATATTGTTTCATAAATATATATATATATATATATATATATATATATATATATATATATATATATATATATATATATATATATATATATATATATATATATATATATAGATATATTTATATATTAAGTTTGTATTTGAAAATGGGAAAAGTAAAATGCACGTCGAAATTGGACAAAACAATTAACATCTAAACATATTACATGTGGAAACATCTAAAGATATTACATGTGGGTTTGATGGATCATGGCAGAAACGTGGATATACATCGAACAATGGAGTAGTAACAGTTGTTTCTGCAGAAAATGGTAAATGTATTGACTTTGAAATTGAAACTAAAACTTGTAAGTTGTGTTCAATATGGGAGTTAAAAAAATACACACATCCTGTTGAATACACTGAGTTTCATTATTTGCATCATCAAAAGTGTCAAATCAGTCACACTGGTTCAGCTTCTTCTATGGAATCAAGTGGTGTAATAAAAATTTTTTTGCGTTCCGAAAAAAAAAACAATTTAAGATATACAACATTTCTAGGTGAGGGAGATAGCAGTTCCAATTCTAGTGTTGTTGCTGTTAAGCCTTATGTAGATATTACAGAAATTAAATAAGCGGAGTGCATTGGGCATATTCGAAGTTGGTACTCGCTTAAGAAATTAAAAAAAAAAAAATAGTAAAGAAATTTTATGTGATGGCAAAAAGTTAGGAGGAGCTGGTCGCTTAACAGAAAATGTAATAAATATATTGCAAAACTATTATGGAAAGTCAATAAGGCAAAACATTGGAGATTTATATGGAATGAAAAAGAGTGTTGCAGCTGTACTTTTTCACTGTTCTGAAAATTGTGATGGTGAAACATGCCATCAGTATTGTTTGCGCACCAAAGATTTGTGGTGCGAATTCCAGGCTGACAAACTGACTGGAAAAGCGACATATAAAGAAAATATTTTTATTCCTGCTTCTGTGTGTTATGCTATCAAACCAATATTTACGGACCTTGGTTCCGATAAACTTCTTGAAAAATGTTTACACGGTAAAACGCAGAATCCCAATGAGTCGTTAAATCAATTGATATGGAAGCGATGCCCAAAAGATATATTTATTGAAAGAACTGCTCTAAGTATTGGAGTGGCATCAGCTGTGCTAAATTTTAATGATGGTCAACAATTTCTAAACAAGTTGTTTAATGAACTTGGAATGATATTTGGCATAAATGCGCTAAATTATGTATTGCATAAGGAGACCAAACGAATATCTAAAGCAGAAAAGCAATGTACCCTTAAATTAAAATCAAGGAGAAAAAAATTAAGAGCAATACAAAAAGGTTTTTGTGATCAAAATGAAACATTGGAAGGTGTGACGTATAAAAGTGGAGAATTTTAAACTAACGTTTTTTTCAAAGTCATGTTTTTTAGAAATAAGTTTTCTAATGAAAAACATAAAATAAATAAGTTTTCTAATGAAAAACATAAAACTTAAACATAAAACTAAACATAAAACTTTAAACCCATTTAGTTCAAATAAATTTCATAATCTTTTTTCATTAAAAAAAGGTTTTGTATAGGTAAAACCATTAGCATAGTTAATTATGCGGATCGATTGTTTTTGACAGCGATAAAGTAGTTTTAACTTACTTTTTGCAATACTCCCCTAAGCAGCGTTGGCATAATTTATGTAACTGTGGATAAAAAAGTAATAAAGTTGACTTAAGCAATTTTTGTTTTGGTAGTTATGAGCTTTATATAGAATCCCATTGTTCTTTGAAAATTTAGTAGATACATAATAAATGTGTTGATTCCAGGAGATGTTTTCATCGTGATAAACGCCTAAGAGTTTTGTAACGATACCATATTTTGTTTCAATTTCGTCAATATCCTTTATAAATATTAATAAAAGAAACTTGGCAAACTAATGATGCCCTTAGCAATAATTATCGGTTTGAATTTTTTTAACTTTAAAATTAACTTTGTTATTTAGGTGCCCCACCTTGTCACAGAGCACCGCGGAAGGACGTTAACCTAGGAAGTTCACGCTTCCTTCTTTACCGTGATGCGGAAATAAGTCAAGAGCTCGTTTCGAAGCAAGCGCTCTAACCACTGAAGCAAGCGCTCTAACCACTGCGCCACGGCCGCAAATTTAAAGAATTACTAATATATGACGCAATCCACTTACAAAAAAGTCTAAAAAAAATGATGGTGTTGTTATTTACATCAAAAATAGCTTGCGGTTTTAAAGCAAATTTTCATGGAGCGAATTATTTTGCGCAAAGCAACTTTTTTTGTCGATAAATTTTCGTTGATTCAAAATTCTGATTTCCACCAGCAAAACTGTTTGCGCTATTAGTAAAACATGTTGTTATGAAAAAATGTTGTTATTGACTCGAAGAAAAACAACTACTTTTAAGATGTTGCAAATGAAACGAGAAAATAAGTAAGAAACGGTTTTGGGTAAGGATAACTTATGCCGAACGACTACAGAAAATGAAGATTCATTTATTGTTACAAGATTATTATTTTAACATCTTTTAATGCCTCCAACAACTTACGAAGAGCTTTTGTATGTAGCGTCTACCATTGTGAAACAAAGAACTATTATGAGTGACCCTTTTAGTCCAAGTATGGAATGGGCTGTAACACTTAGGTTCTTTATAACAAGAGATGCTCAGTGTTCTCTTGCTGCAATATTCCAGAAAATATTAGAAATTTCAAAATAACAAACAACATTAAACTACAGACTTTCAAGGCCTAGAAGTGTTATAGAAAATACATTTAGTATTGCTACAACACGCTTTTGTATATTTCACAGACCAGTTACCGGTGATCGTGAAAAAGTAATTTTGATTACACAAGCAATTGTAGCTTTACATAAATTTCTTATGAAAAAAAAAGATCAGAAAATAATTTCCTCCATTGTCTCACCAACTACACTGATGTTAACGGTTCTTTTGCGTTTAGACCAGGTGATTAGGGGAAAGGTAATTCATGTTCTGCTGCACTAAAGCCAGTTTCACAATTAAGTTTTAACAACAACTCGAGAGATGCAAAACAAGTTTAGGACGACTATAATAAATACTTTCTTACACTAGAAGGATTTAACGCGTTTCAACGCGTATGCGCTTAAACGCGCATACGCGTTTAAGCGCGCGGTAAAGTTAACCATACGTGTACAAAATATTTTTTTTAAAGCTTTAGAATCTTTAAGAAAAAAAATACTTTCTTGATAAATTACTCTACTTGGTACTTTTATAAAAATGGTTTTCAAAGGATGTTGATACATAGTGAAAAAAACTATATTATATTACATTTATTTTATCAATTATATTGCAATTATTTTCATAATTTAATCTGGTAAGAGTTTTTCCTTGATAACTCTTATGTTTTCTAAAAAATAAGCTTGATAATTTTGGATATGATTTTACTAGAAGGTAGGTAGAAGGTAATGCATCTGATTGATTATAGTGCATAGATTCATTCATCGTTATTTTGACCATCTGACTTGTTTTCAGTTTTTGCTTTTGCTAAATCAATATTGTTCATTTCGTTGGGTTTAATATTGCACACATTGCAGAAATTAGTGGATTTTTTCTCTGTAAGTGTGTTAACTACTTTACTATCAGACATTGTAAAATCAAACCTACAGCTGATATTTAAGGTCACCATTATTCTTGAATATTAATAAATTTTTGAAATAGTGTTTAATTGATTTTTTAGATCTGATTCTGCTTCTCTGGATAAAATTGAACTCTCTTTTTTATGTTGCAGATCAAGAAGTCAACAAAAGTGACAAACTAAAGGATTTCCCTTTTTCCAGATTTTGCCAAACTTTGAGCAATAAAGGTACAAAAGTACAAAGGTACTGAAGATGTTTTCTTCATGCCTAAGTTCTGTAACTATGTTGCTTGTCTCGTATTTCTGCTTATAAATACTTTGGCTTAATGTTCATCAAAGCCAATCATTCCATATAAAACTTCAAATATTTCGTTATTCTGACCACATTTGGCATTTCAATCATTTCAGTTATTCTACTAACACTGTGATCTAACATGCTTTAAAGACTTTGAAAAAATTTCAGAAAAATATATATTTTCAGGATAGCATTTCAATTGTTCAACTAAAATATCGTGCAAGGTTGGGTAAATATGTACATTATGTATAAGAGCTGAGTTTCTAATTATTTGATAAGGTTTATTGCTGTGATTGGTATTCATTTTACTGCAAGAGCTTTCTCAACATTCATATCAATGGGAATGGTTTTATCCAAATTTTCATAAATATTTTTGGTCTCTAAAACATTAGACATATTACTTTTTTGAATTGATCATTTCTTGATGTCTTGTACACATTTGTGACCCGTTGGTCACAAGTGTGTACCAGATTAGTAAGTTGCCGGTTTTTTAATAACGCTCTCCTCAAAGCATGTGAAAATAATAGTTTCACAGTTTTATATTTATCCTTTTTATAAATGATTTCATCTGTAGAATATTATACATTGAGATTAAGTACAATTAGAGTAAACTTTTAAAACTATTTTCATTTTTTGTCTTTTAACTTTTTTTTCTTTTAACTTTTTGCTAAAGTTGCTAATAGTTTTTGTTGCTTCATTATTTCTATGTTAAGGTACTTTAATGAATTTAAGAATTTCTCTGAATTTAAAGGTTTAATTTTAAAGTATAGAAGTCAAAAGGTATTGTTTGACTGATGTCATCATGAATAAGATTTCCAATGTTATCATTTAAGAATTTCGAGCCCATAGGCTGAAGTTTATACCCCCTAGCGCCCCTCCTCCAGTTTTTTTTTATTTTTTTTTTTATTTTTCTATCTATGATGCTAATTTTCCTTTATGCAAAAAAGCAGTAAATTGAAAAAGCGAAAATGCTTCTTGGATAAATAAGGGTTTTAATAAATCATCTAAGATCAAACAAAAGCTATATATAAATTACTTAAAAATAAAAACACCTTTTAAAAATATAATGCAAAAAATATAAATATCTATTTGAAAAAACTCGTAAAAACTTAAAAAAGAATTACTACTCAAAATTGTTTGAAAATCCTAAGAACGACTCTAAACGCACTTGAAGAATATTATGAGAAATTGGTGGAAAACAAAAAACTTTTTCAAGTTTCCTACCGCAGGTAATAAGAGTGGATAACAAAGATGTTTTTGAACCTAGAATAATAGCTCATGAGTTTATAAAATTCTTCAATGACGTCGGTTTCAAACTAGAAAATAAAATTCCAAATACCCAAGTTGTGTTCATTAACTTTTTAACACCGAAGGTGTTTGCATTTGCTTCAAAACACTATTTTCTGAATTATCATTTCAAGAGTTTCAATTGTTATTTAAATCTATTTAAAAAAAAGCCCCCAGAGCTGATAAATTAAATGGAAACACCATCTTAGAATGCTTTAAACAATTAAAAGACATTCTCTTTTGAAGTTTTCAAAGTGTCAAAACAACGAGTAGTTTTTCCTGATCAGTTAAATATAGGTAAGATAATCCCAATCTACAAAGAAGGAGACAGAACTAATATATGTAACTACAGACCTATTTCTACTTTATCAACATTTTAAAAAATCGTAGAAAATATATTTACAGCAGATCATGTACTTATTTGAAGGAGAAAATTTTTTTTTATAAAAATCAGTTTTGTATAAAAGAAAATGGTTCCATTGAGCATGCAATCATTCAATTCGTCCGCGAAATCTTTAACTCTTTCAAAATTTACAATTCACTTTTTTTTTGAGGTTTATCAAAAGCATTTAATAAAGTAAATCCTAGCATTTTGATTCATAAAAATGGAGTGAGTAACTTAATTTTATATCGGTTTAAAAGTTATTTAACAAATCGAAAAAAAAAATTTTCTTTTACTGATCGGTATTAAAAAAATGTTTTAGATATTTCATGTAGCGCTCCGCAGAGATCAATTTTAGGGCGCTTCTTTTTATAATCTACATTAATGATTAATGAGACAAACTTACTCTTGTTTGAAAAGTATCTTTCAAACAGACGACAATATGAACAATTTGAAAATTTAGAAACGACCAAAAAAGCTGTATATTGCGGAGCTCCACAGGGTTCTATACTTAAACCTTGACTTTTTATTATACATAAATGATTTGTTTTCAACATCAAACCTATTAAACTTTATTTTATTTACAGTTGATTTGAATCTTCTTTATTCTCACAAAAATATTGCAACACTTTTTACAGTAAAAAATGAAGAATTAAATAAAGTTAATGAATGGTTTATATGCAACAAATTGTGTTTAAATGTTCAAAAACAAAATTTTCTCTTTTCCAGAAACCAAGCAAAACAAATGATATACCGCTTATTCTTCCCAATCTTTTGATGAATAAAACTAACATCAAAAGGCAAATATCTGTAAATTTGTTAGGTGTAAACTTATATGAAAATCTATCTTAGAAAGTTCACACAAATTCTATAGAAAAAAAAATCTTAAAAAACATTGGCATGATCTATAGAGTTAAGCCACTTTTAAATTTTAAGTCCATAAAAAATTTATATTTTTCCTATATACATAGTTACTTAACTTATGGGAACATCTTGTGGACAAGTAGTAATCACACTAAACTAAAAAAACTTTATAGCCAGCAAAAACATGCTGTTAGAATCATATTTGGAGTTGGTAGAGCGATTCCTTGTAAACCTTTTTTACGTATAATTGGTGCCTTGAGTATTTTCAAGCCTAATATCCATCTTGTTCTACAGTTCATGTATAAAAAAAAATATGGACTGTTCCCCAAAATATTTGAAACTTATTTTAAAGAAATACAACATAAATATGCTACAAGAATTTCCGCAAACAACTTTGTTATACCAAAATCTTATTCTAAACAAATTTCTTATTCAATTCAGAATCGCGGACCACTTTTGTAGAAAAGATTTCCAAACATTGTTTCCGGAAGAAAAAAAAATCTGAACATTTTTACTGTTTTGAATCATTTCAAAAGTAATTCAAAACAGTAAAAAACTGTTTTGAATTAGTTTAAAACTGATTCAAAAGAGTTTTTATTAAACACAGATTTTGATTTATATTATTAAAAGTCTTTCTTTTAAAAATAGATCAGATATATAATTTAAAAACTGAAAAACAAGGTAATTATTCCTTGTAATCATTAAAAAAAGGTAAAAATCTTTTAACAATAACTATTATTAAAAATCACATTTTCTAGCTTTTTATTTTGTGTATATATATATATATATATATATATATATATATATATATATATATATATATATATATATATATATATATATATATATATATATATATATATATATATATACATATATATATATATATATATATATACATATATATACATATATATATATATATATATATACATATATATATATATATATATACATATATATATATATATATATATATATATATATATATATATATATATATATATATATATACACGGTGCTCTGTGTTACAAGAAAGTGACAGAGTCTTATTTAGGCGCTCCAAGAAGACCTGTGTGTCCCTCCCCCCTATTTTTTTTTTAAATTGAAAACCGTGTTGTCGGCCCTGCCAATATGTAACACCTAAATATCCTCAAAAATATTGAAAATAAAAAACTTACAGTTTCAATCTTGGTACTTATAGGAATACTTTTACCAGTCGTGTGAAAACCTAATTAAATATTTTTGTTAAAGATTGTAACACTACTTTTTTTCGTGTTACAACCTTTAACAAAAGTAATTACTGCCACCTTTTCTCGTGATTCAATCTTCAAATGTTTAATGAAAACGAATTCTTTATTTTTACCACTTCTTGTCGTGTTACAATCTTTTAAAATAAAACAATTACTACCACTTCTTCTCGTGATTCAATCTGTAAATGCTGTGTTTCATTTGCTTCTTTTTTTACCATAACTTAGATTTTAATTTAAAATAGGGCTTTTTAAATAAAGAAATAAATTACAGAAGAAAATATGTTAATTATACACATTAATTACACTGATAAACAAATAAATTTTTTTTTGTGGAAATCTCGTCAACTAGGTGGTTGTTTAAGACAAATTAAATATGCTGATTTCAAGTTAAAAATGTTATTTGTTTATAATTTTTGGGTGATAAAACTAATACCACAATCATAGATAAGCTATTACCACCATCATCGAGTTTTTCAAATACTGTTTTTGAAAATTATCTTAATATAATAAATTGACCTGACATTAAATGAACATTAAATTGCTTAAGCCAATTATGTGTGTAGTATGAATTGCACATTCTAACATCTCGTGCAATATCTGTCCGCTTTCTCTATGCTAACTTTCTAACTCGACTTCTTCTGACTTTCACTCTAGCTTACTTTGTTCTTCCTAAATTCACTTATTCTTGGTAAGCGAAGCGGGTGAAGATGCTTCTTAGTGAGCTGAACTTGTATTTGCTGGCCCGGGTATGTGGCCTATATATGGCAATTAGCCGGAGGAGGATAAACCACAATACCTTTTTTTTTAACTTTTCTAACAACTGTCTTATTAACTTGTCTCTGATTTAAATTTTCTTTAAATAATCCAATTAACTTAAGGTGTGATTATTTTTTTTTACGATTTTCTTATGATTATAGATTACTAACTTAACATACTTCTAAATATTTGTTTATAATTTTTAAATGGTACAAAATAATTTAATGTTTACATTTTAATGGTTGTACACGCTTGCTGATGAAAGTACGTCGGGGCGTAGTGATAAAGCAAATATTGTCTTCTTTTAGCACCGGTTATGTAGATTTTATTTATATAATACGGCATTGTATTCTTTTTTTTTTAATGACGAAATAAATAAAAAAATTATGTTTTTATATAATTTATAAATAATAAAAAATAACTTAATTTAGTATTATTTTAGTTAAATTTTTAATTAATTAATTTTATATATTACGGCTTTATAAAATACGTTTAAATGTGGCTGTTTCAAATAACTCGCGACAGTCTTAAGGTGGGGGAGGGGAGGAGGACATTAAAAAGTGTCACCAAATTTCACATAGGGGAGAAGAGGGTTAGTTTAGTGTGGCGTGACAAAAAAATTTATTTCTTATTAAAACGGAGTTATTGACTTTTACAAAAAAATTGTATACTCAGAGATATATTTCATTCAAAAATAATGTCACGTCACATACAGGAGGAGTCGATAAAAATGCCACAAAATGTCACATGGGAAAGGGGGAGTCTAAAATGGCCATAAAAAGTGTCGCGCATTATTTGAACAACCCTAATAGTACAAGTTTTTTTATAAAAATATCATTTTAAAAAGAACCTCGGTACTATTTAAATAATACGTGATAATTTTTGGCTCTTTTCAGACTCTCCCATATGACATTTTAGGATATTTTAAACTATACTATCAACTTTCTTCCCCCTCTTGTAGGTGATGTAACATTATTTTCAAGCAAAATATATCTCCGAGTTTACATTTTTTTGCTAAAAGTTCACTAATTCCGCTGTGATTTTTTGTAGCTTCCCTCTTAAAAATGAAGCGTTGATTTGATGTTGATCAACGTTGATTTTGCGTTGACATTAGCGATCAACTGCGATCAACTATAAATGGATGTTGTAGCAACGGCAATGTTATCAACAGCAAATCAACGTTTATTTACAAACACTGAGCGTTCCTTGATTTTCTGATGACAAAAAACAAATTTATTGAGCCGTTCCCAAACAGTAATTTGCTGAGCAAACAGCATGTTCTGCTGGGATTTTTTTGTTACTTTTGTTGGTAATAAAACGTTTGTTCAACTTTTAATTATATTACGGTGTGAAATGAATATACATGAATATAATGAAATGATGAATATAATGAAAAACATGAATGCATGAATATAATGAAAATAATAAAATGAATATACATGAATATAAATGAATATAAACTTTATTGAAAAACATATATTTTATTTAGTAATTATATTTTCAGTTCTTTAATAAAGATTATCCTAATGAAATTAGGGTAGTTCTTTAACATTACTATTATCATAGCAAATTAGTAATGTTTATGACTGCAAGTATTTGCCTGATAAATTCTGACTGCAAACTTAAATCATATAGTACAAAATACAATTTAAATTGGTTTTTTCTGTATAAGAATAATAATTCTTTTCTTTTTTTTTCTTTTGCGATGTAATTAAATAAAGATAATAATGCCTAAATGTGACAGAAGCCTATACATGAGAGAATTTATGAAAGAAAAACGAGATACTTAAAAAAAAAAAATATATCTTCTTGAAGAGTTCAATATTTTTGGTAGAGGGAATTATGTTCATCTAGATTCAGACATTCAAAAGATTTTTAAAGTTTTCAAAGATGTGCACATCGATATATTGATGTTTTCAATCACTTCGCCTGAAAATAAATTTTGTTTAAGTAAAGTTGAATCTAATTATGGTGAAATTGATGACATTGCTGTTGAAAATAGTTTATACAGTAGTATTGATACTCTAACTTCAACAAAAGATTTTTATATGAGTGGTCATTAAAATACTGTATAAAAGATGATGCTTTAAATGCACTTTTGTTTTAATTAAATAAATTTACTCCATATTTATACCGAAATGCAGGCAGACATTACAAAAATCTCTTCAAAAATTTATTGTTTTATATGTCAGTGGAGGCGATTATATATGTCAGTGGAGGCGATTATATATATCTTGGAGTTGAAAGTGCAATTGATTTTTATATATCAACAGTTGGAATTAAGGAAAAGCTTTATCTAATTGTAAGCATTGATGGTGCACCTATGTACAATAGTAAAAAGACTTCCATTTGGCCTATACTAATTACAATTAACGGAAAAGGACCATATGCTGTTGCAATTTGGTATGGTCAGGGAAAACCAAACAATTTGAATGAGTACTTTGAAGATTTTATTCTTGAAATGAAAAAATTGCAAAGTAATGGGTATAAACAGCTGCAGGTGACTGTTAAAGCTTTTGTTTGTGATGCGCCTGCAAGAGCATTTGTTAAATACATTATAGGGCATAGTGGCTACCATAGCTGTAAAAGATGTATGGCAGTTGGCACACAAAAAGATGGTGTAAAATTATCGGAAACAACTGCTTTACTTTGTACTGACTTGGCTTTTAAAAATAATTTGTATAAAGAAGAAGGTCACCAACTTGAGAGTCTTTCTCCGCTTGTTCAGTTATATTTCCCAATGGTAACTGGATTCCCATTGGACTATATGCACCTTATATGGCTTAAAAAACTTCTAATTGCTGGTGTAAGGGTCCCCAATGTATTAGAATAAGTCAATCTGTTAAAGACAGTATTTCAAATGAACTCATAAGTTTACGAAGTTATACACCATCCAATTTTCAACGTAGACCACACTCTTTAAATGAACTTGAAAAGTGGAAAAGCAACAGAGTTTCAATTCTTTCTACTTTATGCTGGACCTGTTGTTTTAAAAAGGAAAAATAAATAAAACTATCTATGAATTATTTATTTCTCTTTCAATTGCTATGCACATTTCTGATAAAATGGTAAAAAATTATTTGTTAGTGGCATATGCTAAACAGCTTATATGGTTTGTTGGAGAAGTGCACATTTTTTATTTGTAACATACAATGTTCATAGCATTCATTTAAAAGTAGGATATTTTTCTTAGAGAAAGGAATGGTAAAGAAATTTCTGCCCTAGTGGTAAATAAAAAGATCACATCAAATCTACGTGAGTTTATTTCATTCAAGACAAAGGGTTTATTTTAGTAGAAGAGGTTTTGGTAGATCTTTTAAAATGCAAGGCTCTAAATCCTCATTCAGTTCAAAAGTTTTTTTCTGATTGTTCTGAAACATCTTATTTAGACGTTTGTTATGTAAATTCACTATCCAACCTAAAAACAATTTTTCCGAAAGAAAAAAAAAGAACTTTTGAAGAAAGGCCTGATGATACCGGTTCAAAAAGTTGGTTATGCTTTTTTTCTGCTTAGACATTGTCATATTGCTAATGACCACTGATTTCTTGAATTAAAAACACAAATTTTGATTGTACTTGCAGACTATCAATTTTTAAAGAATGTCTGTGCATGTGTCATTTTGTAAAATTCGTTATAAATTTGTCAAATATATAGTTTATTGAATAATTTTAATGTGAGTTGAATGCATTTTAATTTATAAATTTTCTCTGTGAAACAAATACCTGGTATATTTATAGAAATAATAAAATATTTACGTTGGTTTTTACATTAATAAATCTAAAAAGCATTTTACAAAGTTCATTTTTTTTAATCTCTAATGTATTTTTTAATTTTATTTTGTAACTTATATAAGTCTAAATAAGATGTTTCAGAACAATTTAGAATTAAATTGCACCAGAATATTGAAATGTCAATTTTTAAATGGAAAAATTAAAGAAGTGGAAGTGATTGCTAAAAGTTGGATGAAAAATGATGCGAAATGCTTCTGGCTGCCATTTAAAAGTTCCGCTGCAATTCTTAAAGCTGTCACAACCTTGCGGGCACCAACCTTTGGGAAGATATACCCAGCTAGGGTTTTATACACTACAGGTATGCATATTCCTATAAAAAAACGTAAAATAATTGAATTAGATACTGAACTGTATGTTTTGACCAGGGCACTAGAGAGGATAAACATGTGCTGGTGCAAATTTTTTTTGAACCCCCCCTCCCCCTTAACAATATGACTATTCTCTCATTTAATATCACTTATTTTAAATCCAATATTCCAATGGGCATTTGTTTAAATAATATGTTTTGAATGTCTTTAGAATGCTTAAAGAAGATTTCCAACAATTAAAAAAAGTTTTTTTAATCGTTGACAAAAACATTTTCATTTTGGAGTCTTTATAAAAAAAAGTTTTTTAACAATGTTTTTAGTTTTTTTTTTAAACTTTTAGTTTTTTTTTAAACTTTTAGTGTTTTTTAAAAACCAAAAAATTTATTAATTTTCATGGGTTTTTCATTAAAATTCATTAATTTTTATGCAGTACACCAACTGCACCCTTTTCTCATAGGGCCTGCTTTTACCGCAAACATTTTAATTACATTTCATTAGATATTGATAAATGATTTTTATGAAGAAGCTCAGTCACGCTCAGCAAAAGCAGCAGATGCTTTAATTATTGAAACTGACACCGCAGAAAAAAAAGGGACAAAGCGAAAGTAAATTTTACTAAAATTAGTTTTTAATATATATAAATATTTTTTTTTTTTTTTTTTTTTTTTGTTATGTATTTTTTGTTCCATAATATACATTTTCGTGATTACATAATAAAGATTCGTTAAGATTAAATATACATATAAATATAAAAAAAAAAAAAAAATCACAAACATAAATAATAAACAAACTTCTGTAATACGAACTGTAAGAAGAACGCGGGAAACTTGCAGAAGACCAAAAGATCTTATCATCAAGAACCGCTTTACATTGTCATACACATATATATATATATATATATATATATATATATATATATATATATATATATATATATACGTATAGAAAAATTAAAATATTTACAAAATTTTTACGTTAAATTGTTACATTATAATTGTATTAAAGTGTAAGATAACAATTATACAAACATGTATCGTTACTTTTTCTTAATATTACCACGTTTATTGCTAACGCAATGTTTGAAATATACAATAAAGTATATTAAAAAATAAGAGTTTATATAAGAAGCTAGCAGTGAACAAATTTAGAAAAAATCAGTAAGTAAATTTTTATACTTTAAAATACTCTTTTTAATAGTTTTTTTAAAGCCATTTAAGTTTTCAAGGTTAATAATATTTGATTAAGTAATAAAAACTTATTCCAGATATGAGGTGCACGATAAGTAATTTTAAATTGCACAAGCTTAGTTTTGCATGAAGGCTCAAAAAGGGTACTATTTGTGCCCAACAGGTATTTATACTCGGGCTTTTGTTTATAAAGACTATAGAAAATTGAAGGAGTTTTTTGCAATTTACTATTATACATAAGACTTAGAACATTATATATATTTAGTTCAAACAATGTTAGTAAAGACATCTGTTCAAAAAGAGGCTTTGTATAGCACTCGTACTCGTATAGCATGCTTCTGTTTACGATAGAGAGGTTCTAGTTTGCTTTTATAGGTACTACCCCATGCTGTATTACCGTAATTTAAATAACTTTGAACAAAGCTATAGTAGATTTGTTTGAGTAGCGGCTTTTTCAATAAATGGCGTGATCGGTATATTATTCCGATACTTTTAGATATTTTACTACTTAAAAAGGCGATATGTAAATTCCAATTTAGATTTTCGTCAATAAAAACACCTAAAAATTTAGTAACATTATCCCTACTTATT
This sequence comes from Hydra vulgaris, assembly GCF_038396675.1. Taxonomy (NCBI): domain Eukaryota; kingdom Metazoa; phylum Cnidaria; class Hydrozoa; order Anthoathecata; family Hydridae; genus Hydra; species Hydra vulgaris. The sequence goes on from NC_088920.1 coordinate 7,091,875, forward strand.
TTTCTATTTTCAATAAACAATTTTGGACGAGAAGATTCGACTTCTTTTTTTTTATAAGAAGGATGAAATAAAGAAAACTTTGTTTTACTTAAGTTAATAGAAAGTTTATTTGCCCTAAACCATCCAGAAATTTTTTCTAATTCTTGATTCATTTTTACGCACAGTTCGTTTATAATTTTTCCGGAGATAAAAAAGTTGCTATCATCAGCAAACATTATAGTTGAAATTCTCTTTGATGCCCGATAGAGATCGTTAACGTAGATTAAAAAAAGCAAAGGCCCAAGTATTGAACCCTGAAGAACACCACACAAAATTTATATTAAAGGAGAAAGACGGCAATAACATTCTGTGAAAGTAATGAATATATTGTGGTTGGTGATGAAGGACTATACAAAAGACATTATTTTTATAGTTCAAATAGCTAAAGAACATCTAACGTGATTTCAAATATAACAGGTTAACTATTTTTGTAAAAGTAAAATAATGGTTTGTTAAAATAAACATGCTTTTTTTTTTTACTGAATTATAGTTGCTTTTAAGTCGATATCAACTCCCCATTTACACAGTGAAATAGCATGCTTTTCAGTTGCTGAAAATAACATTGGCTTCTCGAAAGAAACTAACCTATCTCAAAGGAAAATGATGTTGTCTTCAAATATATTGGTAAAAAAAAGTCCTAGTGTTGCTTTTGTTCTAATTAAAATCTGTGTGCGTGTGCAGTAAAAAAATTATTAGAAATCAGAACTATATGTTATATAATATAATTTTGTTGACAAATATTTTATAAATATATGTTTGTTGACAAGTTTAAATAAAAATCACTATAGAATGTTTGAAAATTTTGTTTAATTTTTGTATGTATAATTTATCTATTCCTAGTTAGAAAATGACTCTTGTGTTTTGGATAAAGAGGATAGCAGAGAAAGACACTTGTCTTGCCAGGGTTAATTAAATTTTTAAGAATGTACATTTCAATGTGTTAATCAAAGTTTTATTTATTTTTTCCATTTAGGTAATTTTTCATGGTTAATTTTTTACAAAATATTTAACATAAATAATAATAATATTATTTATTTTAATACAATTTTTTTCATTAAGATTTTCAAAAAGTTGCGTTGAGTTGGATGGCAAAAATAGATAAAAAGGTACTACTGTTGCTTTTTATTTTAATATCAAGGATTACATATGGCTCCCACAAATTTTCAAATTTTGAATCAAATAAGAAAAGTGATTCAAGAATCAATTTAAAAAATCCATGTATTGAAATCAAGATAATTTCATTCATATAAAATGAACATAATATGTATTCTGACCCTTAAGTAATTTTAATTTTTTAATAATAGATGAGTTCCCTTAGTCGTTGTTGAGGTAATACTCCATATAAATCGGCTTTTGCTTTTGGAAAGTTTTTGCTGAGCGAGGACGCTGGGGCCTGTTTTAATGTCTCTGGTGGTTCATTGAAGATAAATTTTAAAGCAAACACGCTGTATTATATGATATATATGATAGTGGGTAAAAATGGTTTTATGCATTTTTTTAGATTTTTTTTTTACAGGAAATATATTTTGTTTATACCAGTCAGTCATTTATGTAACTATTTGCTATAATTTCTGCAGTTTGATTTTTTTCAAATTTGATTTGATTTTTTTATTTAGATGCGATTACACGACAGCATCATGATGCAAAAATTTGCGAATATTATTCAGGCATTTCGGAATTTTTATGGCAATCAGGAACACGACTCAATTGAAAAGTTTTAAAAATGAACAATGCTGCAAACTCTAAATAAATTGTTTGAAAATGTAAATTTTGTGTTAAATTCAATAAAAAACTTTTTTACTTAACGCAATGCCTACTTTCATTCATTATTCTTTTGAGTTAGCTTTTAATTGCTCTATCAATAAATTTTTTGCTAAATCCTCTATTTACAGCCTGTTTTTTACAATACAAATAAAGATTTGAGCAATATGTATAAATTTTATATACAAATAATTTATATATATACATATATAATATATATATATTAATTATAAATTAGTAGAAAATCACTTAACAAAAATTTTTTTTATTGAACACTGTGTTTCATCAATAAAAAGACTCACCAGAAATAATGAGTTTTTTTTATTGATAAGAGCATTTCTGATGAGTCTTTTTATTGATGAAACACAGTGTTAATCGTTTTGTTTAGTGGTTTCCTACTAATTTATAATTGCTCTGTTCTTTAAAGAACATTGAGCACTCTATTTTGTAGAATACATTTTAAAGTTGTTTAAATATATAAATATATATATATGTATATATATATATATATATATATATATATATATATATATATATATATATATATATATATATATATATATATATATTTCGTAAATTGTTGATTTATTTTTTTGATATATGCATCAAAAAGCGATATCAAAATGCAGTCGGCTATTATAAAAATCAGTGTTGAATCACCATAATAAATGTTTGTTGATTAAACGTTAAAAAGCAACATTCGATCAACGCTTTTTGTAAACACCAAATCAACGTTGATAAGTGGCTAACATTTTGGACAAAAAATTAATATGGAATCAATGTTGACGAGAAACATTGAATCAACATCAAATCAACGCCTTATTTTTTCGCGGGTTCACACTGTAGCTAACCATCCCCTCCCTCATGTGATATTTGGTTTTCCCATCTAAGACTTTCACGTATTATTTTAACAGCCCCATAATCTCGTATACCCACCTATAAGTGTTATACGTTGTACACAAGGTTATGTGCGTTTATTAATTTTTGGAAAACTTTATACGTACGAGTGTGAGCTTAATTAGACCCCCACCCCCACCCCCGTCTATTAGTTCCACATTGGAACTGAATGTCAAAACTAATAACTAAAAGCTTTCAGTGAAAATTAGCCTTAAAAAATTTTAGAAATTAGCCTTAAAAAATTAGCTTTTAAAATTCCTCAACCTATTGACGACAACGTTTGAGGTCAACAATATATCAGCTGAACTAAAAGTTGTTGGAAGAGAAATGTTTGGCATTCAGTTAAAATCAGAAAAGTAACAAATAACGAATATATCCAAAAAGTTAAATATATTTGAATATATTAAAATCTAGGCAATTTGTTTCTAAATATTTGTCAATTGCACCCAAAAGACTGCATGGGGGAATAAGCAATTCATTGATTTCTGCAAGACAAGTAACAAGAGGATAATAAACTAAAGCGCCATCAGCAAAATTATTTATACTAAAAATTAGTTATTACTGAACAGTTATAATAAAAGACGAATAATATTTTAGTTAGGTTAGGTTAGGTAAGTGAAAAACTACAGTATGAACGTTGACCCGATGAACAAATTTAATTTATAACACTGAACCTTGCGCCAATAAGTTAATTTATATAAGTTACATAAAGTTAATAAATAATTATAAATTATATAGTTAATAAATTATATAAAGTTTATTATTAAAATAGATTATTTATTACTTAAATAGATCATTTCTTGGTGTCTGGTACACACTTGTGCCCAACGGGTCACAAGTGTGTTCCAGACATCAAGAAATGATCTATTTAAAAAAATTATGACCAAAAATATTTACGAAAATTTGGATAAATTCTTTCTCATTGATATAAATGTTGAGGAAGCTCTTGCAGTAAAATGAATACCAATCTAAGCAATAAACTTTATCAAATAATCAGAAACTTAGCTCTTATACATAATGTACATACTTACCCTACCTTGCACGATATTTTAGTTGAACAATTGAAATGCTATCCTGAAAATATATATTTTTCTGAAATTTCTTCAAAGTCTTTAAAGCATGTTAAATCACAGTGTTTGTAAAATAACTGAAATGATTGGTATGCCAAATGTGGTCAAAATAACAAAATATTTGAAGTTTCCTATGGAAAGATTGGTTTTGATGAACATCAAGCCAAAGTATTTATAAGCAGAAATACAAGACAACCAACATAATCAGAGAACTTAAGCATGAAGAAAACATCTTCAGTACAGCATTTGTACCTTTATTGCTCAAAGTATGATATGACAAAATCTGGAAAAAGGGAAATCCTTTAAGTTGTCACTTTTGTAGACTTCTTCATCTGTAAAATTAAAAGAAGAATTTTATCCAGAGAAGCAGAATCAGATCTAAAAAATCAATTATGTACCATTTCACAAATTTTTTAATATTCAAGAAAAATAGTGACCTCAGCGATAGGTTTGATTTTACAATGTTTGATAATAAAGTAGTTAACACACTTTTAGAGACAAAATCCACTCAATTCTGCAATGTGTGCAATGTTAAACCCAACGAACAATATTGATTTAGCAAAAGCAAAAACCGAAAACAAGTCAGAGGATGAATCTATGCACTATGATCAATCAGATGCACTACCTTCTACCTACCTTTAGTAAAATCATATCCAAAATTATCAAGCTTATTATTTAGAAAACATAAGAGTTATCGAGGAAAAACTGTTACCAGATTAAATTATGAAAATAATTGCATTATGATTGATAAAATAAATGTAATATAATATAGTTTTTTTCACTATGTATCAACATCCTTTGAAAACCATTTTTATAAAAGTATCAAGTAGAGTAAATTATCAAGAAAGTATTTTTTTCTTAACGATTCTAAAGCTTTAAAAAAAATATATTTCGTACACGAATGGTTAACTTTACCGCGCGCTTAAACGTGTATGCGCGTTTAAGCGCGCGTAAAAAACTATTTTTGTTACAAATTTAAAATTTTTGACCCAAAAAGTATTACTTTAACTAATAACATGTTCTTTTTAGGAATTATATTAAACTTTATTTAATTTATGTCGTTTTTTGATCGCTCTGAGTCACTGTGTAACGTAATTGACTGCTATAATGAATTAAAATTGACTGTTTGTGGTTGTTTAAAAATATAACAAGTTTAAACATAAAGTGCGCTTATGCTATAATGCTAGTTTTATTACAATATTTTTGATTAAAAGAAAATAAATTAAATTTATCAGTTAATTAAAAGATTAAATGCTTCTCAATAATGGATAAAGAAGTTGTTAACAAGTTGAAAATGAAGAAATTGAAAACGACACTTTTCAGCCAACCAAATTCGAACAAGATACCTTTATCGAAGTTGTTCGCGATTTACCAACCTTGTGGGATGTTAATTATCTCACTTACAAAGACAGAAATGCTCAAAATAAATGCATGGAATAATTGATATTTTATAAATTTTTTAAATAAACAGGAGAAGCAGGAGCAGAAGCCGCAGCCTCAAACTTACCTAAATTAAAATAACGTTTTTTGCGTGAAAAAAGTGCGAACAAACCAACGGAATGTAATTTTATCTAACGTAAATACTGTTCCAGATTTTCCCTTCATCATTTCAATCACAAAGTTTTTCGCTATCAAGTCCAAGTGTTTGTCAAAGTAAGTCCAAGTGTTAGTAATTATAGCAATGACTTCACTATATTTTCAAAAACATTAATCGATATCAGATCATCCAATAAAAATTTTACTCAAATTATACAAAATATCATAATCAAATTTTATTATATTTTACTTTAATATCAGAAACTTTACAGAAATTTTTACTTTTGTATTGAAACATGGTTGGGATAGCATTTTTTATTGAAACATAATTGGGTAAGCATTTAAAAAAAAGTTTTTATTTGTGAAATCAAACTGCCAACTCAGTTCTCCTTCTGGTGAAAGAAAGTATTTATTATAGTCGTCTCAGACTTGTTTTGCATCTGTCGAGTTGTTATTAGAACTTAATTGTGACACTTGCTGTAGTGCAGCAGAACATGAACTATTTTAACCTTTCCTCCAATCACCTGGTCTAAACCCAAAAGAACCGCCAACATCAGTGTAGTTTGTGAGACAGTAAAGAAAACTATTTTCTGATCTTTTTTTCTCATAAGAAATTTATGTCAAGCTACAATTGCTTGTGTAATCAAAATCACTTTTTCACGATTACTGGTAACTGGTCAGTGAAATATACGAAAGCGTGTTGTAGCAATACTAAATGTATTTTTTTATACCCCTTCTAGGCCTTAAAAGTCTGTAAATTAATTTTCTTTGTTTTTTTGAAATTTTCAATTTTTTCTAGAGTATTGCAGCAAGAGTACACTGAGCATCTCCTGTTACAAAGAATCTAAGTGTTACAGCTCACCTCTTACTTGGGCTAAAAGCGTCTCTCATAATAGTTCTTTTTTTTACAATGGTAGGCGCTACATACGAAAGCAATTCTTCGTTAGAGGCATTAAAAGTTGTTAAAACAATAATCTTGTAACAATAAATGAATCTTTATTTTCTGTAGACGTTCGGCATAAGTTATCCTTACCCAAAATAGTTTCTTATTTTTATTTTCTCGTTTTATTTGCAACATCTTTAAAACAATTGTTTTTCTTCGAGTCAATAACAACATTTTTTTCATATCAATACGTTTTCCAAATAGCGCAAATAGTTTTGCTGGTGGAAATTAAAATTTTAAATCAACAAAAAGTTATCGACGAAAAAATTTGCTTTGCGCAAAATAATTCGCTCCATGATAATTCGCCTTTAAACCGCAAGCTATTTTTGATGTGAGTAACAACACCACTTTTTCCATGCTTTATATAAGGTTACTTTCTATATATATATGTTTGTGTGCCACAAAATTTGAAATCAATTTTTGAAAGCTTTTTTCTCAACCAATTTTCCTCAAATTTTGCACACTTAATCATTTTCGATGACAATACAAGGAAATGGAAAAATTAGTTCAAAAAAAGTTAATTAAGTTAACAAAAATTTAATTTGTATTTCCCCATAAGAACACTGAATTAATAAAAAAAAAATTTAAAAACGTAACAGTAATTTTTCCTTCTACAAAAGACAACAAAAAAATAATTTCTAGGCCCAATAGAATTCTGCTTGCATAAAGCATGGATTTGAAAAAAGAATTTTTTTTTGATTTACTAGTTTTTAGACTTTTTTTGTAAGTGGATTGCGTCATATATTTGTAATTCTTTAAATTTGCGGCCGTGGCGCAGTGGTTAGAGAACTTGCTTCAGAAGCAGTAGATCGAGGTTCGAAACAAGCTCTGGACATATTTCCGCGTCACGGTAAAGAAGGAAGCCTGAACTTCCTAAGTAAACGCACTTCCGCGGTATTCTGTGACAAGGTGGGGCACCTAAATAACAAAGTTAAAGTTAAAAAAATTCAAACCGACAATTATCGCTAAAGGCATCATTAGTTAGCCAAGTTTCGCCTGAACAAATTATATTAAAAATTACTTACTTCCAAGATTATTTTAAACTTTTCAAAGTTTGCTTTAGCGCATCTTATGTTGAAATGAAGAAAAGCTTTTCAAAGGATTCATAATGCGATAAATTTTGGCTCAGAAAAAAGTACGGTGCTTCCGTGTTCATTAACGAAGAACTATCATAAATAATTTTATCAGCTCTTCAAGCATGTTTAATTTACTAAATCTAAAGTCGTTTTCAGTCACATTCATTTTAAAGCGTTTTAGACTTTTCATGAATATTATTATTTACTTTCGAAATCATTATATTTTACTACAAAAACTTAAATATTATGCCTTAAAATGATTTAGAAGCTACATAACAAAAAGAAAACAGTTTGTAATTAGTAACGACGGTAACCAATACAATTATCTTGATATTGTATGCGGAGTTGCTCTGGATTCAATTCCCTCTTTTAATAATATTTATAAATGATTTGAACAAAGCTTCTAACCGTATAAGTATCATGTACGCAGATGATACCAATCTATTACTCTTAAGCAGTAGTACTCTATTACTCTCAAGCAGTAGAATTCTTTACCACTATGAATAAAAAATTAAAACGTTTATTAAACTGGTTTAATCGTAATTAGCTAGCAATAAATATTAATAAAACCAAAACGACTCTATTCTATTCGTATGTAAAAAAGCGATTTTTAACAACAAACTTGCCGCAACCCTATATTGACGAAATTGAACAAAATATGGTATCGTTACAAAATTAATAACTTAAAACTAAGGGTCTGCGTGTCGTTATTTTTTTAAATCGAGACGAGACGATCCTAAAAGCTTTGTCCCGATTAGCGATAAATATCGACACCATTTTTAATATCATTCGAAATCCGGGACAATACCGAGACGAGCCGAGATGTCCCGGACAAAATAGGAGCTTCACAATTTCCCTTAATTTTTTATTTTTTACAATTGTTTTGGCAACTTTTTTGTAATTAAACTATTTACCGAGACTTAACAAGACAAATAAAAATTGAAATAAAAATGTGCATGTGTTTCATTTATTTTATTTATAATGTTGTACTGTAATGCACATTAACTAAATTTTATTGGCAATAAATAAAAGTTTTTATTTACAAACTTTGTTAAACAGTTCATTACTTGTGTACACTAGTTGAAGGTGCATCAGTTGGAGCTTTGGATGGCCCAGCAAAAGGAGCTGGAGCAAAAAACCCCTTGAACTGGTGATCAGTGGTGTAATACCTGGTACATAAGATATTGAAGCAGTAGAGGTTCTAGAGGAGGCAGTACTTGCTCGTGACATCGTTTGACTTGGCAGTCTTGGATTAAACTGAATCTCAACCACATCATCAGATTCAACAACATTGGCTTGATCACTCTCTTGAGACAACAAATCTGGAAGGAAATTTACAAAAGTTTTTTAAACTGAGCAAAATTTCAGTTTGAAAAAAATTTAAAAGTTTAAAGTTAAAACAAAAAACATAGAAACATTAAATGAAAGTGGCAAAATTTAAGATTTTACTAAAGGCAAAGATAAAGTTAAGATCTCTCTTTAGAATTTTTGTGAAAGGCTTATCAGGATCTATGTCATCTTCTGAGGTCAGTTTCCAGGAGTTGATTTGAACAAAGTCATAGTTCTGTTGGATATAAAGCAACTTTTCAACATTTTCCGGCTGAAGCTTGGTCCTTTTGTGTGTGACTATGTTTCCTCCTGCCGAGAAGGCCTACTCGGAAGTGGCTAAAGATGCTGGATTTGCCAGGTAACGCCTTGCTGCTTCAGCCAAAAGAGGTAAAGTCATTTCGTGTTTTTTCCAAAACCCAAGAACATTTTCGTGCGCCTCTTTCCTTGGCCAGGGATGCATATTCTTGTAGACTTCCCATTCCTTGGCAAAGTTGGACTTGTCCGAAATTGCAGTGTGTTTAGAATGAAATTCAATCACTTCTTGAGCCAACGAATCTGTTTCCTCCTCCAAGTTTGCAGTGGCAGTTGGTTGATTCATGCTTTTGTTGAGCCATTCATGATGATTGGTGTGGTTTTCAACCAAGTACTTGTAGGTTTTATCATAGGTTCCAAATTTTTTGAATGCCACACCCTTGTAGTAAGGATTAAGGAGATGACCAACACCAAGAAACACGGTATGAGTGCCAGCATTTTTAACCTTTTATCAAGCTTGGCTTAAAAAGTTCCACCAACAATAATGAGTCGGCTTTTTATCTGCACTAAGTCTCTCAGATGTCTTAACCAACAGTTTGAGAGTAGGCAACAGTTCCTCAAAGATTTTAAACTCCAATTAATTGCCTAAAGAGGTTCTGTCATGTCAAAGACACTCTGCACACACATGTATGTAGAATTCCAGCGAGTGTTGTTGGTGATGAACTTTTTGTAGACCAACTCTGTAACATTTTTCTTTGAATTGAATTCCATGGTAAGACAAATGTCCCTGTTCATAGCTACAGTTTCGGCCTTGATTTTTTCATTCGCCATATGACTCTTGTGCGTCTTTTCTGCTAGCCTTTGAGCACGAGTGATTGCATGGTCTACTGTTGCGGTGGCATCGATAGTGTCCTTGATGGCAAAATTCAAGGTATGGTCCACACAAAGCAAAGACTCGTCAATAAAGGTGCACTTTAGAATTGCAGCTTTGACATTCGCAACATTGTCATGAGTTACGACAACTGAAACAGTTCCCGATGCAGGTAGATTGGCAACAACCTAAAATAGTAACAAAAAATTACAGCAAACTGAAGTGTCTAGTATTGTCACAGTGTGGTAATTTATGTCTAATACAAACACTAAAATAACTAACTTTCCTTTGCACTGATTATAAACGTGCATAATGGCAAGATCAGACATATCACTTTAACTGTTAAACACAATTAACTTAATTCATGTAAAAAAGTACATTTTGTAATTTAACTTACTTGTCGATCTTTTTGACAATGTTGTCTGCTGTGTGCCTCTCACTGAACGGACTGACAAACGACAAACTTGTTAAGGGTCCACTCCTTGTCAATGTAATGAACAGACAATGATTGGTATGGATCAAACTTGAAGTCCAAATGTCCGTGCTCAAAGCCATTCCCGGACTTTCAATCAGGTCAGTTTCCGAAACTTTATTCACAATCGACTTGATATTGTCATACAACAAAGGCAGCTTGTACCTAGAGTAAGTTGTGGTAGGCTTGATTTTCAGCTTTGGATCTAAGTAGTGCATAAACTCCTTGAAAGGTCTTGCCTCAACAAAGCTGAAAGGAAGATTCATCCTTGCCAGAAGTTTCATAATTTTTAAGTCGCCTCGAAGTTGCTTTGAATCTCTGGATTTGTACTTCAGACTCAGACTCAAACACTGACTCAGTCTTTCCTGGCTTGACTTGAGCTCAATAAGACAATCTGACATGGAAAGTCGTCTTTTCTTAATGGAGCGGTTGAGAAATTGAGGATATTTTTTGCCTAGAAAAAATCTTAAAATAGTTTAGTATTGCTAAGTCTCGTTATGCTGAGGTAAAAAATAAATTGTGCGGGAATGATTGCTAATTTATTAATTTAGGGTATAAATTGAGTATAAACTTATTAAAATAAGTCATAAAAAGTGGTTTTTTCTTTAGGGATTAAAAATACAATACACAAAAACGTTTATTTCAATAAAGAGTTTAAAAAAATCATTACAACATCTTTTTAAAATAAAGTTGCTACAAGCAGCTTCATTTTACACTTTTAACTCACCTCTTTGTGGCTCATTAGTCTCATCTTCATTATAAATATTTTCAAGTTCGTCCAAGGCCAAATCAGAATCTCTCTTGTGGACAGCTTTATGTTTCTCAAGTTCTTTGAACTCACGAGGGTGGGCACAGAGTTTGAACCGACCATTGGCCTGGCTTATACCACGGTCATCATGGGTTATGTCTGTTTTTTACTCCTCATAAAATTTCCAGATATGACCTTTGCTTCGCGGCATCTTGCAGACTGATTGACAATTTGACTTTGACTATACTCAGACAGCGCCGGATGTAAAAGTCAAACTAAAAATTTAAAGTATAAATTAAAATTCAGGAGCTTGATGTTGACGTGCCCACTCTCCAGAGAGTACTGAGCCTTGCCATTTCCCGAAAAATGAAACTATGTTACGCGGGTTTTAAAAAGCTAGGACAATTCAACTAACAACAGTTCAACTTTACTAAACTAATTTAGTAATTCACTAATTTAACAAAATTATATATACTTTTTTATTAAAATATGCATAACATTCAAAATTGGTATGTCTTATATGATTTGATGTCTCTGTTTTTCTTGTATTATCAAAAAATATCAAATTTTTTCACCTGCTTTAGTGCACAAATGGTCCAAGAAAGACACTTTAATGCTTTTAGCATTAAATTTCACTATTATATAAAAAGAGTTATAATATATAAATTTAAACTTTTTGGTTATTGAAAAATTTTTGTAATTGTTTTTGTTGAAAATGGTTAGCATTTTTTTAACGGCAAATTTATTCTGCCTGTCATATATTGCCAAGTCTGGCCCTTAATGTTAGTGCTAGTAACATTAAGGGCCAGGTTGGTTACATGTAACCAAATTTGTCTAATGTTACTGCTAGTAACATTAGGCAGATTTGGTTACATTTGGCTGCCTAGTTGCCTAGGCAGCTAAATGTAACCAAATCTGCCCAACTGCACATTAATAATTATGGATTTAACTTGTTAATCCTTAATCCACGCGTTCGGAATGTTTCGTTTGTCGCGAATCGTTGTGGCATGTCTTGTTTTGTCACGTATCTTAACAGAATGTCTCGAATCGTTATGCCACGTCTCAAACCGTAATGGCATTAATATATATCATTGAGACAGATATATATAAGTATCTATGTCTAAATGGTATATATTAACTAGATGTCTAACTTCAAAAAAATTCCGTAAGAAAAAGTGAAGCAAGTTTTTAAAGTTTTTTAACCCGCTTTGTTTAAACTGGAAAATTAATAAGTCTTTGTTTAGCTTTGTTTTTATGATTGCGTCATTTCTGGCAGGCAAAACAAACTTGGTTGGCAAAAAATTTTCTTCACTGCAAAAGCGCCAGTTAGATATCTAGTTAATATAATTGATCTGTCTCGTAACATTTTGTATTTATCCGGGACACAGTTTTTAAATTCCAAGAAAAAATTTATGTCTCCTTTTTTTCCGGGATAATCGTTTCCTTTGTCTCGTTATTTTTTTCCGGGAAATTTCTCGTCTCATTACGCTTTTCCCGGTTCATTTAGAGAAAACGATTCCGAGACGCAGACCCTTAGTTAAAACTTCTTTATCGCTGTCAAAAACAATCTATCCGCAAAATTAACTATGCTAATGGTTTTACCTATACAAAAGCTTTTTTTAATGAAAGAAGATTATTAAATTTATTTGAACTCCATGGGTTTTAAGTTTTATTTTTTCATTAGAAAATTTATTTCTTGCATTCCTAACGAGTTGTATAAAAAAATTGGTAGCAAAAATAAAAATTAGAACATATAAAAAAACATATAAAAAAAGCAATTACTTTTCTTTGCACTTTCATCCCTTGTGAAAAATTTATCGTCGAATATGAACGCGAATTTTTCAGACTTTTCCACTTTCATTTTTTGTAGCAGTTTTTCTTCGAATATATTATATATTTCGTAAACGATTTTCAAATACTGTAAACGGTTCTTGACGAATTTTAAATATTGTAAATGGTTCTGGATGATAGGACCACTAGGCCCTCTTCGAGTGTCCGTGTTCTTATATTTGATCTAAGTATTATGATTATTTTTTATTTTTGCTTGAATATATAAGAGCAAAAAAAAAAAAAAAAAAAAAAAAAAAAATATGTATATATATATATACATATAGATATAGATATATATATATATATATATATATATATATATATATATATATATATATATATATATATATATATATATATATATGTATATATATATATATATATATATATATATATATATATATATATATATATATATATATATATATATATATATATGTATAACAACAATAACCTGGTTAATCGTCTTGCAGTTCTTGATAAAGAAAATAAAACTGAAAAAAACTTGAAAAATGCGCCTCAAATGCAAAGAGAGTTTTAGTTTAAATAAAAGTTTAAAGCCATTTGTAACCTAAAGTTGCCTAAGTTTTACTTAAGTTTATCTTACGGGCATTTGTTACTTTAAATAAGGATGTTGGAAAGTGAAAAAGTAAAGTTATTGTCTTTGGAATGTCACAAAGGAGAAAAGACATTGATACTAAAATCAAAAAAGAGTCTGATTCCAAATTAGTCGATGATCTGTTTAGAGAAATAATCTTAATTAAAAATATAATCATAAAAGTTCTTCAAATCCAGGAGCGATGAACTAAGCAGCCCTGTTTTAGTAAAATTAACCAGCAACGCAAACTGATTAAAAGTTTTGCTATATAGCTGAAACATTGAAATTTTTTCAAAAAGTATACATTAATCTGGATCAAACTGATACTAAAAAGAAACAAAAAAAAGAATTAGTTATTGAGAAATGCCACAGAAAACTTTAACTATCGACAAGTCCTTTTGGTATGGTATTCGAGGAATTAGAGTCTACACGTTCCGCATTAAGTAAATTGCCAAAAAATACCGTCATCTGTCTTGCTGCTATACTAATGCAACATTGCCAAAAAAAAAAGTTTGATGAATTAATAACTGATATGGAAGTTAAGCAACCACATTTGTAATGATATGTAAAGCATGGCGAAGTGAATCATCAACAACAAATTTTCCTTTTCCAGACAAAAGAGATTTTGTCTTTTCCAGACGAAACAGACAAGTTTTTTTTTTTCCAGACAAAACATGGGGAAATGGAGTATACATTTATAGCATTGAAAGCATCAATTCTTTTAATTGGACTTTTTGGAAATTTCTTCAATAGCTAGTCTTTTCATTAGTAGGTTCATTAGAAAAGCTGATGAGAAAACAACTTGTTAAAAAAAAGCTGATTATGGATTTAAAAGCTGATAATTGAAGAAATTTCTTCAAGTCCAATTAAAAGAAAAGTATTTTTCCTAAATTATTACTGCGCTGTTCTTCATTAACATAATTATATATATATATATATATATATATATATATATATATATATATATATATATATATAAATATATATATATATATATATATATATATATATATATATATATATATATATATATATATATATATATATATATATATATATATATATATATATATATATATATATATATATATATATATATATATATATATATTAATTATACGAATTATACATTGAACATAACGTTTGGTTTTTTTTTTAAATTTTTCTGTTTAACTTGGTATAATATTATTTTTACAATGCACGTTTAAATAGAAGAGAATACATAAATAAGTACTAAAAATTACATGATAATTAAATAAAGTCAAAGCAGAGAGGGTTTCAAAGAAAATACGGAAAACATTACATTTTCACAATCTTTTCATAGAGCCCCTTTTATAAAGAATTAAATACTGCATCGTAATCGTATAAAATTACCGTTGAAATAGTCAAAACAATTAAATAAAAAATAAACAGAAAATAAAAAATATAGTCAAAAGAAGAAAAATTAACCATTTAAATAGTCAAACAAATACTAAAAATGTAAGTTTTTCTTAAAATTACATTTTGAAAATTTCTTTTTTTGTTTGAAACTTAAACGAATTTAAGAACTTCACCATTAATTTATATTCTTTTTGAAAGTCATTTCATAATTTGGGTCCTCGATAAGATATACAATATTCTGAGAATTTATTACATTTCCGAGACAATTTTTAAATGTTGTTCACATTAAATCTTAGATTATAACTTTCATTTAGATTTTTTTTCAAACTTGTTGTTAAAGTTTTCTGGTAAGAGTTTGTTGTAATAACTAAATTAGATGCTGATAAGTATTTATTTCAAATATATCCGTCATTTTCTTATCTTTCATTAGTGGTTTCGCATGTTCTTGTTTGCGTTTAGCGTATATGATTCGGCAAGCGTCTTTTTGTAGCCTATAAATTGTTTGGAGTTATGTTGGTTGTGTACTAACCCATGATATGTTTGCAAAATTTATGAAACAATAAATTAGTCCGTAATATATCAGTGTAAGAATGGTTTTAATTTAAATAAGGATGCCAATTTTCATCGACAAAAATTCCTAAGAATTTTATGTCTACTTGTTTTTTAATATAAATTAAGAACAGGAGTACTCCGCATACAACGCCTAATATTCTGGATTGTACATTATAAACATATTGCTTTCAATTAGTAAGATAGCTTTTAATCCCGGAAAAGGTTGCATTATTTATACCATGCCTAATTTTTTCTAAGCGAATGCAATGTAGTAACCTGTTATATAACACGAAATTTAGCGTTATCAATAACCATTATTAAATGTTTTTAAAGATATGTGTACCCTTAACGCAAACAATAAAGATATTTTTTTTAACAACACTTTTGTCAAACAAGGTTTGACAAAATTTAAACAATCAAATTTAATTAATCAAACCTTTGTCTATCTTTGTAATAATCTTCAAAATAAAATTATTGCTTTATTAACTTTAAAGTACGATTATCTTAACGCTGGAATAAGTTCTTTAGCCCAATTTTGATTTTTTAATCTCATTTTCAATTTTTAGGGATAAGTTAAAGACTATTATTTTTTAAATGGAATTTAATGCCTATTTATACAAATATGATTATATAGTTTACATCGGTGTTGTTTGCTGTTATTTATTTTTTGGACATTTTAGATATTACATTGATGGGGAAGACTCTCGGTCTATAGAAGCTAACCTGAATATGCTTCATGGAATAGGTCTCTTTGGAGACGAGTTCATAAATAAAAAAAAATCATTGGGTAATCTTGATGCTGCTTGGAGTACTAAGTGGATTGGTTACACAGCTAAAAATGGTGGATATTACACAACAATGAGATTTCCGTTTCAGCGTTCTATAAGAATCACATTTATTCCACAGAGATCACAATATTATTGGTATATTGCTCGTGGTGTTGAACACTATCCATTAATTATAGGCGATATTCAACTTCCATCAAAATATCGATTAGTTTTACAGAAAACTGTTAAAAGCTTGAAACAATTTGACTATGTAAGTCTGGCTTCTTCACACAAAGAGGGTTTGTTGTTTATGGTGACATTGGCAACAAATAGTACAAATTTTTATCATCTTGAAGGATGTTTTCGCATAGTAGTAAATCATAAACCTGTAAGTTATTTATCGTCAGGAACTGAAGACATGTTT
Source organism: Hydra vulgaris (assembly GCF_038396675.1). Taxonomy (NCBI): domain Eukaryota; kingdom Metazoa; phylum Cnidaria; class Hydrozoa; order Anthoathecata; family Hydridae; genus Hydra; species Hydra vulgaris. The sequence goes on from NC_088920.1 coordinate 7,108,420, forward strand.
CTTTCTGCGTATTACTATAACAAAGGAATTTTCCATACAGATCATTCTGGATGTACCTATTTAAATAACCCTGGATCAATGAGTGCTTATAAGTTTTTTGTTGATGATCCTGTGTTTGTGTATGATGGTTTTCATTTAGTGTGGAGATCTGGTGAGGTAAATAATTTGCTACCAAAATAAGTTTTTAATTTATAGTTATAATTTGTGTATATACATATAAATTAGTAAAAAAAAAACACGTATAAGTGTTGTTTTTTTACTAATTTATCACTAGTCTTTTTAGAACATACAAAGCAAGTATTGCTTTATTTTTTAAAACAGTTAGAAGGTGCTGAAGGTCTTTTTATTAAGTTCAAGTTTATTTATATTTTATATTAGTTCAAGTTTATTTATAGTTTATATTAGTAAGTTTATTTATAGATTAAGATTGTTGATTGTAGATGGATTAATAAGAAATTAAAAATTTTTAGATAGGCAAGCTGACAGCGATTTAAGTAAGTTTTATCATTTAGATTATACTTAAGTACGAATTCCATATATATGAGAAATTGTTGCATTTGCAATTTAAGATTTTTTAGATAGGCAATCGGACAGCGACTCAATTAAGCTTTATCATACGAACTCTATATATGTGAAACAAATTACCCAATGTTGCATTTGCATTTTTATTGTATGTAGTTTTATCTAAATTTTTATTTTTAGACAGACAGATAGAACTCAGTAATTTTTGTAGATTTAAGAGCTTCTTTTTAATATTCTTTAATCAAGATTAAATCATTGAACCTTATTATATATCTCATTTTAATAAATTTTGTAATTTAGGAATTTAGGTATCATCAGCTGATAGAAATAGTAATGTCTTTTATTTTATATAAAAAGATTCAATAAATATTATTTATTTAAACATAATCATCAAATAGCAATATCTTTCAATAAATATTGTCTATTTAAACATAATCATCAGGGTTAGATAAAATAGCTTTTTTATTTAATATTTTTCTATTTTGTTATAACTTCAGTAGCATCAGGCACTTCAGGTAACTTATTTCATATATTTTGTTTTGATACTTGAATTACAATTGTTAATTAAGTTTACAAGCAATAAATATTGTTTAATTCAACACTATTGTCAGGATTATATAAACAAGCTTTTCGTTTCATATCTTGTTATAGTTGCTTTATCTGGATCAACTTTAGGTAATGGCAAATCATTAATTTATTTTTTATTATTTAGGTTATAGTTAAATATAGATAGAAAACAGTAAGTATTTAATATAGATAGAAAACAGTAAGATTTGAAAGTATTTGTACGCTTTTTTCTAATGATTCCTTTTTTTGGATTAAATCCACTACGTTAATTCTATTTTTTTTAATAGAATTAACGTAGTGATTAAAATCACTACGTTAATTCTATTTTTAAATGAAGTAATTTATTAATTTTTGTTACTTTGGGGTTAGTTACTTTTCTATTTGTTATTTAATAAAAAAATAAGCAATAAATACCTTTTTCATTTAGTTTCGTCGACTTCATTATCCGATAACTCAATAATTTTCCATGCGGTAGTTTTTCACTTGGGTAAAACAATATATATATATATACATATATATAAATATATATATATATATATATATATATATATATATATATATATATATATATATATATATATATATATATGTATATATATATATATATATATATATATATATATATATATATATATATATATATATATATATATATATATATATATATATATGTATATATATATATATATACAGTATGGGACAAAACATTTGCAACCAACATCGAACAATGCTAAAAAGTGTTCCTAATTTTACATGTCTTAAAAACGAAACGAACTATACTACCACAGCAAACAGTTAAGGAGTCTGGAGTCATAACATGCCATGACATGAGCAATCAGCTGACAGGTGGCAGCACAACGACATTATTTCGTTGACAAGTGCCATTTTGCAGCGGACAAAACAAGTGCAACACTTTTGGAAGTTTCCAGAAGCATGCAGAAGCTTCCAGAAGTTTCTTGAAGAAGCATCTGGAAGCATCCAGTAGCATCCAGAAACATCCAGAATCATTCAGAAGCATCCAGACGCATCCAGACGCTTCCAGAAGCTTCCAGAGACTTCCAGAGACTTCCAGAGACTTCCAGAAGCATCCAGAAGCTTCCAGAAGCATCGAAAAGAAGCATCTAGAATCTTCCAGAACAGGTTCACGCAGGTTCATTTTACTATATAAGAGACATATAAATCGACATGTAATTTAGTCAGTATATGGAAGTCAATCAGTCAATATTATCAAGACAGTTTATCGAAGTGAGTTTTATCAAAGTGTTTTATCGAAGAACATCAATACAAGAAGTAAAATACAACAAGTGTTTCATTACATCAATACAGTCCACATCCAACAAAGACGTTGTGTTCCACAGAGCATTATTGTATCATCACAAGGTAAATGTAACACGGTAAGCCTTGAGAAGCGTGATTATTTATTTTTTTTATTTTTATGACTTCAGGTGCAAAAATGGCTCCCGACAGTCTTGGATTGGAACTAAGAAAGAAAATTATTGGCGATTACATAAGTGGAATGTCACAAAAAAGTATTTGTGATAAATATCGCGTGAAAAAATGGACCGTATCAAGACTATGTTCCAAATATCGTTCTACGGGGCAGTTGGCAGCAGATAACAAAGGTGGAAGACCGCGTTCCACCACATCTAGAGAGAATTCTATGATCGTCAGATCCGTCAAGAAGGATCCCTGGATATCATCAGTTGAGATACAAAAGCAATTAGAACTGCCTGTATCGGACCTAACAATCAGACGACGTGCTGTTGAAGCCGGATTGTTTTCTCAACGCCCTGCAAAGAAACCGCTGATTTCACTAAAAAACCAGAAAAAAAGACTCTTGTTTGCTACATTTTATATCGACTGGAATGTGCAGAAATGGCAAACTGTTCTGTTCAGTGATGAATCGAAGTTCAACATCATTGGGAGCGATGGCATTTGCCGTGTACGTCGGCCGGCCGGAAAACTCCTTGATTTACGTTACTGCCATAAGACCGTGAAGCATGGTGGAGGCAATGTAATGGTCTGGAGGTGTTTTTCTTCTAACGGTCTAGGTCCAATACATCGAAACGAGGGACTAATGGACCGTTTCATGTATAAAAATATCCTGAAAGATGTTATGTTACCTCATGCTGAATGGAATATGCCAATAAAATGGGTTTTTCAGCAAGACAACGATCCGAAACACACTGCAAAAGTAGTCGGGCAGTGGTTTCAAGACCACCACCTATCGGTGATGGATTGGCCGCCTCAATTCCCGGATCTCAACCCTATCGAGAACCTGTGGGAGATCGTCAACCGCAGAATTAATCGAATTAATAAGAATCAACTGTTTGAACAAATCCAAAAGACCTAGGCAGCAATTCCTCAAAGTTTCATTGATCACCTAATCGAATCTATGCCTCAAAGATGCAAAGCTGTGATCGACAACAAAGGATTCGCCACGAAACATTGAAAGCGAAGTTCAGCTTGGTCAACATTTTGTCGAGTTGCACTTGTTTTGTCCAGAAGTAAATCAACTTTTTATAATATTTTCGAATAATTTATTAATTTTCGTGTGCAAATAATGAACTTTGTGATGAATAAAACTTGAAGAACTTTGTCTCTAAACAGTTACAGTTATCACTTTTATATAAAGAAACTAAATTAGCATTATTTGGTTGCACTCGTTTTGTCCGATACTGTATATATATATATATATATATATATATATATATATATATATATATATATATATATATATGTATATATATATATATATATATATATATATATATATATATATATATATATATATATATATGTATATATATATATATATATATATATATATATATATATATATATATAATTAAAAAAGTAAGATGAAAAAAAAACAACTTTTTTACGGTACTTAAAGTTTCATGCCGTTTGCGGCACTCATCAGCCATATATATATATATATATATATATATATATATATATATATATATATATATATATATATATATATATATATATATATATATATTTATATATAAAAACAAAATTATCTTCAAAACTTTAACGTTAAATTGTTACCTTATAATTAAATTAAAATGTAAGATAACAATTATACAAATATATATCGTTACTTTTTATTAGTATTACCACGTTTATTGCTAACGCAATGTTTGAAAAATATATTTAAGTATTTTAAAAAATAGGACTTTGTATAATAAGGTAGCAGTGAACAAAATTAAAAAAAGTCATGTATGTAAATTGTAATACCTTAAAATACTTTTTTTAATAGTTTTGTTTAAAGCCATTTAAGTTTTTAAAGTCAATGATATTTTGGTTAAGTAATAAAAACTTATTCCTAATAAAAGGTGCACGACAAGTATTTTTAGATTGTTTAAGCTTAGTTTTGCATAAAGGCTTTAAAAGAGTACTATTTGTGCGCAACAGGTATTTATACTCTGGCTTTTATCTATGAAGACTATAGAAAATTGAAGGAGTTTTTTGCATTTTGCTATTATACATAAGGCATAAAACATTATATATATTTAGTTCAAAAAATGTTAGTAAAGACATCTGTTCAAAAAAAGGCTTTGTGTGTTCTTATTTTTTTTTTAAATTAATTACTTGTATTGCATGTTTCTGTTTACGATAGAGAGGTACTAGTTTGCTTTTATATGCCGTATTACCGTAATTTAAATAACTTTGAACAAAGCTAATGTGGATTTGTTTTTGTTTTTGTTTTTTTTGTTTTTTTATTTCATCACAATAACTTTTACAATAAAATAAATGAAAGAAAATGCATATAAATAAAAAAAGTTTCAAATTTTGTTGCATATAAAATAAGAACGCGGAGACTTGCAGAAGATCAGATGATCTTGTCATCAAGAACCGGTTACAATCCAAACGTGTTAAAACAATTTTGTAATGTGTATAAAATAAATTAGGCAGTCAAATAAAGTTTATAAAATGAAAGTTAAAAGTAAAAGTTAACGTTTTATATAAATATTTAAAATACAAAGCTTGACAGGTATAAAATGTATAGATTAAATTAACATGATACACAAAAACAAAATTAGTAAAACGAAATTTAAATATGCGAGTATATAGCCAAATAAATATTTTTGGTATAAGAATTTGTAAAAACATTATAAATAAATCAAAACAACTAAATTTAAAAATATATAAGTATGTTTTCAGTAGAGAGAATGATATTTTTTAATTTCCTTTTAAATGCGAAAAAGTTCCAGTTGTAAGAAAATTCAAAATGTTTCAAAACTATATTGTTCCATAAAAACGCTCTTCGAAAAGAAATACAAAACTTGCCTAAATTGGTTTTGAAACCTGGAAGGGAATTATCATTTCTTAAATTATATATATATATATATATATATATATATATATATATATATATATATATATATATATATATTTTTTAAGCAATATCAATTGTGAAAAGAAACTGGAGCTGTACGAGTTTTACATTTAAATATAAAACACAGTACATTAAAAATATTTAGTTGAAATATGTTTAAAATACTCATTTCAATAAAAAGAGGCTTCGCACGTGAAAAACGGTCTTTAAAATTAACAAGACGTGCAGCATGTTCCTGTTGGCGATGAAGAGTTTTTAATTTACTTTTATTAACACAACCCCAAGCCGCATTCCCATAGATTATGTGGCAATGAATGAATGAGTGGTATAGTTGAGTTAAAATATGTTTATTTAACATGCTTCTTGCTTTATAAAATATACCTATACTTTTCGAAATTTTGCAGGTAATGTTTTTTCTATGTGAGATTTGTACATGTTGCTCTCTTAATTAGAACGCCATCAATAAAAAGAGGAAGAAGTTCGATTGGAAGTAGACGTTATTTAGAGTTAGAATGTAAAAGAGACCATTTTGTTTTTTCAATATTGAAAGAAAGTTTCTTTCATTTAAACCATTTAGAAAAATTCATTAGTTCATTGTCCATACAAGTAAATAGTGTTGTTATGTCGCTATGAGATAAAATAAAATTTGTGTCCTCAGCAAACATAACTGTCATCAAATTGGATGCTTCATAGAGGTCGTTTATGTATTTATTTTAAATATATTTTTGTAAACCTTTATCTAAATATCATTATTAATATATATATATTCATATATATATATATATATATATGTATATATATATATATAAATATATATATATATATATATATATATATATATATATATATATATATATATATATATATATATATGTATATATATATATATATATATATATATATATATATATATATATATATATATATATATATATATATATATATATATATATATATATATATATGTATATATAAATAATTAAATAAATAAAATATATTTCAGACTACAGGCATGTACAAATTAGGTGCCAGGTTCATAGTTTTTAAAAGAAAAGTATTATTTTAAACTTTGATTAAGTGAATGCATAGAGTGATTCACCAAGGTACAAGCTATCAACTGTATACGAAAAGCATGTCTATAGTTTAAGATAATTGTATGAAAAGATGGTAAACTGAGCTCTAAAAGTATAGAATAAACCAATATCGTGAGTTGTATTGTAGCCATTTGGAATATTTTCAGTAAGTAGATAGAGGGTTACATATAATGATTTTAATAAAGAATCTCCTTTTTCTGCTTTGTCACAAATTTGCCAGTTAGGGTTAAGTTTGCTAACGAGCAAGAGATCAGAAACGCTAATGGTTTATGGTCTGATGCAGTAACATTGTTTAAAACCGAAATAGATATAAATAGATTATCAAGAATTGCGTAGAATGTGATCCAACCACGAAGAAATATTACCATTGTCACTGGCATATGTACAGATATTGTCAAGGCAATTTATATCAGATTTATTCAGTTTATTTTCTAAAGCAAGATTAAAAAAATCTTCATAGAATCTTGACCCATTATAACAATTAAAATCGCCAGCAATAACTACGTTCACAGCATCAGTTTCCAATATAAGTGATTTTATTTTTGAGCATATATCCATATAGTTATGGAGACAATGTTCGTCATTATAATTCGTTGGCATGTACACACTTATTAGCAAAATTGGCCCTATATTCGCAGATACTTTTATTCAAATGACTCTTGATTCTAAAGATTTAATGATTGTAAAATTATTTGCCAAATTTTAAGATAAAGGATAGCAGTCCCTCCAAAGGGTATACCAATTGATATGTCAGATGATAGGTTTACTGTTGATATACCAGTACCATAAAAGTCGGGATGTACATAGTTTAATAATTCAAGCTTACTAGGTAATAGCCAATGCTCTTGTAATAAAACAAAATCGTATGTAAGATACAATTCTTTAATTGCAAAAATACTGTTTTTAAAAGAACGACAGTTGAATGTACAAAACGATATACTATTGCTATTTGCCATTTTTGGGTTTAAAATATCTTTGTACCAGAAGACCCTTAGGCCAAGCTTAAGTAGACATTAAACCAACGACTTTATTTTTTAACTGGGAGGAATCTACAGATATATAATACGAAGAATAACCAATAAATTTGGATTTTAATTTCTCACACTTTATTAAGTTATCATTACCAATTTTTAAAATTTCATAAGTGCAATCGATTACCTCATTTTTTGTTGTAGAAAGATCTAATCTTGAGACAAAAATATCAATATACGCTTGGGCAGTTTATCTAAAGAGATTGGTGAAAGTCTATTGTTGGAGTCTGATGTACCTAAAATGTGTTTTTTTGAATGAACAACTATATTGGTTACAGGTAGATTATGTACGCACTTCTTAACAATATCTGACATCAGTGGTCGCCCTGTAAATTTAATAGGTTTATCACTAGTAGAAGAAGGGCTTTCAGTATTATCAATTATATTAAGGCTAATAGAACTGCTAGGATCATTTTAGAATTTAGTACTAGAAGGTTCTTTATTGCTCATTGCACTCATTAAATGTTTCATTTCATTCTGAAATACTGTAAATTGTTTTACTTCAGATCGGAGATAGGTAACCTCCTTAAGGAAAGCTTTGATATCGATGTGCTCCGTATCAACAGGAGAAAGACGAAATAAATTTTTAACATAAAAATTTGGTAATTTATTTATTGGGTCTAGAAGCAACTTTAGAATATCCTCAACAGATTTTTTGCATTTAACATTCCCACTTCTTTTTATCAGGCATTTATCTGGAAGTAGTTTAATAATTATGTCTTTAGCATCAAATATTTCCTCTTCCTTGTAAAAGTCATACATAATTTGAACATTTTCGTCAAAAGTTCAAACATCTGATTTATTCTTCAAGAACATAGTAACTCATTTCGCACAGCAATCATTGAACTGCGTCGTAATTTTATACAAATGGGTGGCCAAAAATAGTTTTGAAGAAAGTAATAACCTTTATTTAATTTTTTTATCTTTATGTCATTTAAACTAACAATTTATTAACTTATTTAGTTCAAATACCTGGACTGCGCTGCGTTTTGACCCAATTTCAAGATTTTTATAAAAGTACAAATTTTGAATTTTTTTGTTTGTTTTTTATTTAAATTTAATGTTGGAAAAATTTTTAAGATATGTTGCGCCCTAATGTCTGTTTTTTTAGGGACAACTCAGAACAACTAGCCGCGCAACTGATTATATTATTTTTTATTAGTTATATTGTTTCGCTGAAGCAGGTAACTTGTAAAGATAACCCATTACCCTCACAGACCTAATTATTAAACTGTGTAGGCCATAAATACCTAAGAGGACACTAGTACTTCTACAAAGGTTACAAAACTTATTTTAATTTTTAAAAAGAGAATATTTAAAAAACTTTCTTTAAAGTAATAATTTTTCACAATTATTTACATTTAATGTTGCTATATTTATTTTACACGTCAATGTTTTGATTTTCCAAATAATCTTCACTAGTAGCTTCTAAATCGTTTGTTATTTCATTTTCTAAATTGATAATTTCTGTTGGTTCCGATAATTCTAAGTCTGAGGTTACTAGTTCTGTCAGTTTTATTGATTCTTTATTGTCCACTTCTAAAATTAAAAAACTCTTTACTTTTTTTGGAAGTTTGAGCACAATTTTCTTCGTCCGTCTAAATTCCAAGGAGAAGAACTAATTAGAGGATCGGATGATCTCATTGCACGGTTAAAGACGTCTTATAAATTTTCTTGTCTTGAACATTTACAAGCATGTAGTTTACGATGTCGTCTGTAATATTTGTTTCAGCATTCAGATGCTTCCTCGGCTAAAACTCCCATAGGAACTATCATGTACAAGAACATGATAGTTCCTATGTACCGATCTAAATATCAACGGTATACTTTTTTACAGTATAGCTCAAATAACTCTGGATTCATGTTTGCTGACAACTTATTGCAATTAAGATATTTTTGAACATTTTAATAGCAGTTTTATCGATCCCAAATAATTCGGTTAGTTCTTTTGGGTCAGAAAATGCTTTTCTGCAAACATTTCCGATGGTAGATGTTCCTGCTCCACTAACTGCGGGAAAATCAATTCGGAGATGCTACCTTTTGAACATTAATTGCTGGATAAATTTCTTTTTGTTATCCTATACTGTCTTGTTCTTTAGTTACTCTCAATTTTTTGAATTCGAGTCGGTATGATATATGTAAAAGACACTCTAGAAATCTTATCCAAGCATGTAACGGATATCCCATAGATAAGAGTACCTTTTTTGTAACGGAGATATATATATATATATATATATTATATATATATATATATATATATATATATATATATATATATATATATATATATATATATATATATATATATATATATATATCAATAACAATATATATACCAAAAAAAACATAATTAGGCTATATACGAGAGTAACCTTTTACTGAGTAAAAGGTTACTCTCGTATATAGCCTGGATAAAAGGCAAAAAACGAACTTATGAATAATAACAAGTTCATAAACAACAAAGGTCACAAAATATACAAGTTTCAACAAATAAATACAAATGAAATAAAAAAAATTAATAAAAATGAAGCCGAAAAAAATTAAAAATAGTATATAACTAAATATATAAAAATGTCACTATAAAATCAGTATGTATATATATATATATATATATATATATATATATATATATATATATATATATATATATATATATATATATATATATATATATATATATATATATATATATAAATTAGTAAAAACACTTATCTAATTTTTGATTACTTCAACACTGTGTTTCACCATCAGTAGGTTCATCAGGAAGAATGTCTAAAAATAAAAAAAATTTCAAATTATAGAAAAATTATTTCACAGGAAGTTGGGAATTCTTATAATTATTTATGTAATAACTGTAGTATTTTGCAACCAGGGAGTTGCATCAACTACATTAGATAATTAAAAAATCATGAAAAGAATTCTTTGGAAGTAGGATAAATTTGGACTGGTCATTTTTTTTTATAATTTTTTAAAAGGAACTTATTTTCATGTCTGCATTTAGAAATCAATTCTGATTTTTTATTCAGTAAACTTGTTTGATTTATAAATAAGATAAATGAGTAATAATTTCAAATTTTCTTTGTAAACAGTTGTTAGGATTGACAAGTTTAATTTAAAATTAATATTTTTTCTTTTAGTTGCCAAATATATGTAGACAGCATAGTCTCATTTGAGTATTTTTTATGTTTTAAAGATTGTTTGTTATTGCATAACGTTTTTTCCATTTGCCCTCGGTTAAGCCAATTTAATGTTAATCAAACAATCAGGATTGTTTTGCGAGGAAACAATGCATTTGTAAATAAAATTTTTTGATAAGCACTTGCCATTCATAGGGCAGTCAAGTTTTTGCTTGCAGTTACAATTTTTAGTATTTTTTTCTTTAAGAAAATCGTTTTTATTAGTCAATGCAAAAATATGGTCTTTTATAATTCTTTCAATATTTTTTGTACAGCTATAGGTTACTTTAATAGTGTTTCTGTTAAAACTTTTGTGCAATTTATTAGAGGGAGGGAAATGTTTGTCAACTAATTTTAAAAACGCTTTTATAATGTTTGTTGAAACATTTTTCTGTATGGAGAACCAAATTATATTTCTATTTCTATTTCGCTTTTTTGCAATTTTTGTTTCAAATTTTAGCTCCAAATTTTTAAATCCGCTTTTTTTAAGAGCATCTTCATACACCCGTTTGGAAGAGTTAAAAGTATTTTCATTAAAGGAGTTTTGATTAAGTCTATTGTTAATTGAAATGGGAATTTGTTTTAGAATTTGAGGGGGATGATTCGAATTTATATTAATATACGATAATTCATCATTACGTTTTTTATAAGGCCAATAAAAAAATCAGGGCCTTAACTTGACAAAGTCAGAAAAAATATTATAGAAATTTTCAAAAACATGGCTTCCAAATTGAGATAAACATTAATTTAAAAATTGTGAATTTTCTTGATGTTACATTTAACCTCTCAGAAAATTCTTATATTCTGAGAAAATCAGACAAAAGTATTGTTACCCCAAAAGTGATATCCAAAAAATTTGATCAAAATTGCTCAAATTTTGATCAAAAATTTTTATTCGCATAAAGTTAAGCAATTTACTCCAAAAACACTGAGTAATTGCTCAGCTTTATGCGAATAAAAACTTGAGTAAAATTGTGTAAGTTTTTATTCATGTAAAGCTGCCCAAATACTAAGTGAATTACTTTTCTTTATTTACCCGGGCTCTTTAGTTATGGTCGGTCAAACCTTTGACCTTTTAACACTTGAAAAGTCATTATTGAGATTTTGTGATTTTTAAACTAAATTTAAAGGCAATTAAACCACTGTACTAAGTTTCTTTTTATATTAAGAAAGTATATGTAGAACTTTCGAAAATCAAATTTAAAAAAACTAAGAAAACCCTTTTCTCAGTCTAAAAATTGTAAGCTAAAATCACACATTTTTGAATTTGGAGTCTATTTTAAATACATTTATTTCAAAACATAAAAGGTTGCCGCATAATATCTTATTGTTTTTGGAAAGGGTATCTCATTTTTAAATTTTACAAGGTAATAACTTTCGTCATAAGACTAAATGGTGATTAGATGAAATTTAAAACTTATCGATGAGTTTAAATTTAGTATAAGGTAGTAAAAAAATTTCGGGCCATAATGATAAGACTAATTTTGTCTTCTTCTAGCTCCAGTCATGTAAATTTTTCTTTTATTAATTACGATAAATTAAATATAAATAATTTTTTTTTTATTAACTGGCAAGTACATAACATTATTAAAATATTTTAATTTATTATTGTTGTCACATTTGGGGTATAAGATGAAGGAGATGAAGGGGGTGAGGGTCTTTTTTGGTTGTTTTGATTCCTAGGCTCCAATTACCGCATTTTTTTCTAAAAACATTCTTATTTGACATTTATAAGCATAAATATAAAAAAAACAGTCTGTTCCAGGCGGCAGATTTCCGAGGGGCGCCGAAAAAAAAGGTTCAAAAATAAATACATAAATTGAAAAAGGTCATTGACTAACAATATAGGAAAAATTTAGAAAAATGGTGGCGCCAATCAAAGTAGCTATCCCTAAAAAGACTAAAATACTATGTGGGGCAAGTATTATCTCTAGATTAAAAGTGCGATTTGATTATTACACATATATTTCAGGAGGCTTAACATAAATTACTATAATCAAAATATTTCAAAAACGCAGAAACGTTAAGATACGCTTAAGAGCGTAAGTGGTAAGAGATAAGAGTGCAAAGAGAAAAGAGAGTTCAGCGCATGCTGCATTAGTTAAAATGCTATGATTTCGCGAGCATGCGCGAGAACCCAAACTGGCTGCAGCGTTATCGAACTAACGCTACACGCCCGGTATCGTTTATCAATGGAATGTTTCTTTCGTCTATAAATCGTCCCCTCAGTATTATCTTTTTCTATCTACAAATGTAATAAATAAAATGATTCATCTAATATATAAAATAAATACAAAATATATATATATATATATATATATATATATATATATATAAATGAATAAGTACAATGTTCTACCTGAATATTCTATATATTACATAAAACATTGTATTTATTTATATATAATTTTGTTTTGTTTTTATTTTATATATTAGATAGAATATTTTATGTATTACATTTGTAGATAGAATAAGATAATATTGAGGGGACAAAATGTAATGTCAATTAATTGCTTGGAATATTCTGATTTTCTAGCCGGTATAACTTGTTTAATGTTCTTTTAATAATAAACGATTTATCACCAGATATAATTCTAACTTCTGCTGCTCGCACTTGGCCATCACATGATGGTTTCAAACCTTGAACAACTCCCATTTTCCATATTGAAAGAGAAACTTTCGTGTCACAATAAGCACACCATTGCCAATATTTACAATAAACCCAGAGTTTTGATATTTAATACTTATGTGAAACTCGCGTAATGTAGTTAAATATTTTGTTCTCCAAAATTCCAAAAATGATTTACAATTAATATTTGTTTTTCAAACCTTACTTTTTTGTATTTTCGAGTATTATTTTGTTTAGATCCATGGATTCAATGTCAACTTTTTTTTCCGTATAATAGATGATTTATACGGAATTAATAGAGTGAGCGGTTCGTATCCTGGCACTTCATATGTGAACGTGATCGGACGGTTGTTAATTATTAATTCAATCTCGGCAAGTGATGTTAGCATTACCTTGTATGTAAGTCTTGATATTCCTAGGGTTTTCTTAAAAGCTCTTTGGTAATTCGAATTAATCTTTCGAATATTCCTCCCCCAACGAACTGCAGGAATATTGAAACTCTAACAAATTTGTCGCATATTTGCAAACTTTTGAGTTTCTTACGCAGTAAAATTTGAGCGATTGTCACTGAGAAATTGATAAGGTACGCCAATAAATTTACAAAGGCTTCAAATGCACGCTTCCGCTGTACAATCGGGAACCAAATATAAATAAAGAAAACGTGTACTACAACATGTAGCGACAAATATCTATGCTTTAAAAATTCCGCAATTTTCATATATATTCTTTAACATTATTTGGCCACAAAGATTTACTCCTACGTATTTAAAGGCATATTCACCATCAAGTCTAGATAAAGGTAGAGGCGGAGCATTAGGATAATTAAAAGGTCTGCTATTGTATTTTCCGCATATGTAACAGTCTCTAATTATATTTTTGATTAGATTACCAGCTTTGGACAAGCAAAATTTCGACCTTAATTCATACAAAGTTTTCTTAATACCGCTATGTATACCAAGTGAATGGAAATGTAAAATTATTAAATTTGTAATAGGATAATTTTTCGTAAATACATCGGGAAATTAGCATTATAAGGTAATGGTGCATTACTGAGTTGACCGTGGCAACGAACTATTCCGTCGACTGAGAAAAAACCTAAATCTTTTTTTAACTGGCGATGCGAATCAATATATTTAATATTTCTTTGAATAAACTTAATCCATAATGTCTCTGCATGATCATAATATCTCTGCATGATCTAACTCAGAGGTTGTAGGAGTAGTTAAATCATAATTACAGCTTTTCCTAATAATATTGACAAAACATAAAATAAAGGCTGTGACATTAAGAAGACAGTTACACTTTTTAAAATTTATAATATCAATAAAATCTAAATTTAAACTAGAGTGATCAGAACTTAACAGAGGTGGAAAAAATAAAAAAAAATGTTTTTAAGTAAAATTACTGTTACTTGAGTGAGATTTTACTCAAATACAAGTCAAAGTTACCGGTTGAAAAGTTTACTCAAGTAAAAGTAAAAAGTGGCTAATTAAAAATGTACTCAGAGTAAAAGTTACTGCTTTACTTTTTAAACATCCTGTCAGATAAAAAAGCTGTCGAATAAATAAACAAAAAAACTTAGCCTATTATTTTCTGTATAAATTTAAACTATAAATTTTTACTTTGAATTCTTCACACACTTTTCTGATAGCATTGGGGCCTTTTTCTTGTATGATCATTAAGATTCTTTCCACAGCCATGTATGTTGAGTTCCACCTAGTCTGATTTGACCTGATGAGCTGGAGCATGCATTTCTCTTCAGCAGTTTCTACTGCCAATTACGACCTAACTGTTTGTTCTACATTGCTTGGCATTTCCCAAAGGCAGCTCGTAATAGCCTCTTGTATGTGTCATTGTTTTTTTTGGGCGAGTCAGCATCATTTTTGGCGACTAAATTTAACAAGTGGCATGTACACCTTTGATCTAGAGGAAGCTGGTATTCAAGACTGTTCTTTTCCAGGATGTCAAACGAAATGAACAAACAAGAATATTGCTCTGATTTCGATTCTGCTTCCTGATTTTGGTTTTTTTTTACCAAAAACACTAAGTGCTTCGGTAAAGTTTGAGCCACTGTCTGTAGTGGTTTTCACCACTTTTCCCCTTATTCTGTATTTACGATGAATGTCATCAGGAGTGCCTGTCAGGACATCAAAGGTGTGTGATCCCCTCAATCTCTGACAAGCAAGTGAGGCGGATCTCCTTTCCGAGGTTTCCTCATCAATCCAATGAGCTGTCAACCCTATGAAACTTTGCTGGTGTGCAGACCAGCAAAGATAATTAATTGTTGCAACATACCTCACTTTAATCAGGACTTAAACCAAAGTCTTCTCTAACTGAATGGCAGCAACATTGATTCTGATCCGAAAAGACAGTCTGGATATAATTTTGCAATGCGGATTTAGTGCATGCAAAAGTTTTTTAAAAGCAGGTTGTTAAACCAAAGAAAATAGATGAAGACCGTCACAAAAAATTAGATCATGAGCTTGTCAATCTTTTCCTGTGACATACGTTTGTTTGCACCCATAGTAAACATGTTACTTCTTTTTCCTTGCTTTGCTGGGATTTCTGGTAGTTTCAGGTTTTACTTCCTTGTTGTCGCAAAGTTACTGAAGACCTTCATCTTTGATGGATATTTTCTCTGTAAAAAATTATTTTTCATCATTTTAACCAATGGCGTATTCATTTAACATTTTAAATTTAAAATGTTTGCATGAAATCTTTTAACAACAAGTATTATTCGGTGTTAAAAGTGTTTAAATATTATAAAAGTATACAATTAATATTAAATTACCTAAACATGCTTGCAGAGAAGTGTCTTCTATTAATTCCAGCACTTTTTTTAGTAGTGATGTAAAGCATCCTTTTGGAAGTGTTGTTGATTTTTTACCTGTAGGTGATTCTTTCCATGAATTCAAAACAGTTTTCCATTTACTTTTTAGTAGCCGAAAATAGGCAACATCTAGAAGCTGTGTCGAATGTGACGAGTTTGGAGGTAAACACACAAATACTATGTTATTTACTTGACACAGTTTTAAAACATTCTGACTAATGTGTGATGATAAATTATCTTCAATGAGAACATTTTTTCCAGTTGTTTTATTCAGTATAGGAAGCAGATGAGCCGTAAACCACTCCTCAAATGTGACACCTTCTAACCATCCATGTTTTGGGCAATTGTACCTAGTTCCATGAGGACCGTTTTCAGTCCACGTTGACCACAGATTTTGTATTTGTATGATTTCTAGACAACACCAGGTAACATTGTACATCCAGCAGCATTGCCGCAAAGCATGACTAAAATATTGGACTTTGATGAGTTCATTACACTTTCAGGGTATCTACAACCTCTACGACAAATAATTTTTTTGCCGCCTGGGTTATCACTAAGGTTTGTTTCGTCAAAATTGTATATATTTTCTGCTGGCATAATTGTAACAACTTAGGAGAGATTTTCAATAAATTCACTTAAGGTACTTTCGTTAACAGCAGCCCGATTACGCTTTATATTAGCTACCAACCGCGTGGTAGCTAATATAAGTTCTAAATATAATTTCTTCCAAAGCAGTAAATGTTGTAGGATGTCTTGGTTGTCCATTGTGTTTTAGCTTTAGTTTACTTTGGATAGTATTTCTAGATATGTCAAAGTGTTTAGATGCAACTCTCTGACTCATTCTGCCTTCATTAATAGCATTAAGGCACTGTTGCAGCTTTTCTTGAGAATAATTTACATATTTTCTGGAGCCCGGCCTCCTAGAATACATTCTTGGCATTTTCATAAGCTGAAACATAAATTAATCAGTATATTTTACCAACAACAAAAATACTGTTTACAGTATAAAATACAGTTTTTGTAAAATTGTTACAATACTATCATTATGAATAAAAAATGTAAGGGAACTTTTTTGAAGAGCAATGAATATTGCAAATAGTAAGTAAAAACTAATTCAAAGCAGAAACTTAACATAATTCAAAAACAAACAAACAACAACAACAAAAAAGTCATTAACATAAAATATTATATATATTATTGTAATTCCGGAAAGTTCTAGAACATTTAATGACGTTAGAGGTTTAATAGCTTTAATAGTTTTTACCAATAATAATTGTAAATATGTTTTTGGGGTGATTTATGACGGTGTTTTGAAGGATATTTTAGGAAAAGCATAGAGTATATATATTGAGGAAAAATTTGTAAATAGCAGAGTTTTAGTTAGGAGAAAAGATTATCGTCTATTGATTTAATTTATCTGTTTATTGATTTGTTGATTACGAGAAAAAACTACAATTATTAATATATATATTATATTAAATGTTAATGACTTTAACTTTATTATATTTGTTTTAATAATGATAATAATACATTTAATAAAGAAATAAATCATACCACCAAAATAAATAAACATAAAGTATATTTATTTAATATAAATAAAATGATCGCAAATTTAATAAATGATATAGGGTTACTTAAAGTCCGGATTAAAGTAACCCCACTTTTATATAAAAACTAATTAAATGTGATTAGTTATCTTTTTCTCACAGCTAAATAAAAAAATAGTTAAAAAAATATTCTTATCTTTTTGCCAAAGTGTTAATCTAGAAAACTCAGAGATTTTTTATCTCTGTAGTGTGTGCGATAATAACAAACCACATAAAAGTTCTGCCAAGTGAATTTCACTAGCAAATTCAGTTCATATTTGACCTCCAACTTCAAGTTAAATTATTCAGTGTGCGGCAAAGGCAATATGGTTTTATTACAGAGTTAGTCATATAAAAATTAAAAAATAGAAAAAAACGCACCCCTATTTAAACGTTTGAACCGGATTTTCTGTGAGTGGATTCAAGTAGGACCGCAAGGCAAAAATTAACCCGGTGTTACGGTATGTTTAAATTACCAACAAAGATGTGCTGCATCAGGCACCTCTTTACTAACAGTCTTAAGATACTTGTGCATATCTGCAACAAAAGTACCGTACTTTAAGATCGTAATGAAATACTGAAAACATATGTGGAGAGTTTATTTCCAGTTATCGTTTAAAAATTCTCATTTAACTAATTTAAATGTTCATCTAGTTGCTTTTTGAAAATGTTGACGGAAGTCGCCTTTTCAAAAATCAACTAGATGAACATCAAATAAAAAAAATTAAATAATAGTATTTGTGAAATTAAACAATACATAATAAATTTTTTAATCAAAAACGCATATGATTTCAAAAATAGCAAAGTACAATACTCTAGAAAAAAAAGCACTTAAGTAAAAATAAAGTAGAGATTTAAAAGAATTAATTAAAAAGTAGAAATTCACATAATAACTACTTAATTGCAGTAACTTTAGTAAATGTAATTCGTTACTTTCCACCTCTGGAATTTAATAATGTAACTGCTTCAAAAGAAGAATCACCTTGACTAAATAAATTAATTGAAGGCCATAAATCTAATTTATTATAGAAGAAACTAGGGCCTTTAAACCGAAGATAATTTTTTTTGAAAGGTATTAAACTTATATTTACGAGATTTAATATTTGCGGGATTTCTTTCACTTTCAATAAAACTCCAAAATTTAATACCATATAAACACAGAATTTTTTTCAAGACTATTTGAATAAACGTTTCATATTTTTTTATTTACATTTTTAACCCAATTTAGACAAATAAAAGAATCAGAAAAATTTTAACAGAAATGTCTAATACACATGACAACTCTTTATACACAACTGAAAATAAAATAGCTAATAATGTCATCGCTCGTAATTCTAGCTTAGTAATTCTATTTTTAACTTAAGGTGAAATTGCTACTTCTTAAATAAATGCAACTCCCGTACGCTTTTAAACTTGCATCGCAAAAGCCTTTTAAATCAAATTTAGTAAATTGAGTGTTGTCTACGAACTTACTGCATCATCTAGGAATACTAATATAGGAAACCGAACTCAAATAATTATTATTCCTTTCCATTCATTTAAAATATCATTTTCTATAGATAAACACTTTCCCAATTTTAATTTGCAAATTGACTAGAATATAATTTATACCCTACAATAATAGGAGCCATTAATCCGGAGGAATTATTGAAGCTAGCAATAAATTTAAGAATGTTACGTTTTGTATTTTTGTCTTTTAAATATGATATATCTATAAATGAAAATTTAAAAGTTTTTCTTTTTTTAAAATCTTATTTTAGACTTTTTCAAACCGTTCCTTTTTAAATGAAACCGTGCAAGAATTCTTTACTCTAGAACTATACTTTGTACAGTTCACTGACAACCTAATAAGGGTAATGAATTTTATGAAGGTAATTTAAAAAATATTTGAAAAATTGTATTCTCATTTGGTAAAAGTAAACTTTATTTCAATTTTGTTTATGATCGATGAATGTTCAAAAGATGTTTGTTTTCACATTGAATGAAAATGAAGTACCTTACTTATACTCTAAAAAAAAAATTGGATTTTTTCTGTAAACAATCACGCATTAAATGTTTTTTTTATAATCAATGGTTTCTCCTTCAGCTTTTTCAACATCATAAAATATATTCGCGTCAGTTGAAATAACTGATGCTAATATTTTTAGTTGAAATAACTGATGCTAATATACCCCCATGACAAATTGTATCATTAGGTGCTATTGAAACCTGTTGAAATTGTTTGTCGGTAAAACCACTCGAAGCAAATATTGGACAATTAAAGAAATAAGGTTGACACTTAAGGTGTTAACCTCAACAAATAAAGGTTAACACTTAACAAATAAAGGTTAACACTAGAGGTGAGCTTAAAACTTGTTTTGTTATAATTTTTGCTGCGTTCAAATATATTACTTTCTATACTTTTAAAAGATATATTTTGCAACATACAGAAAGAATTTATATCTGCAACGGTAATATCTGAGAATCCTAGAATTTTTAAAAAGAGGTTTTAATGGAGAATTCGCCAAAAAACTGCTAAATGATAATAGAGAGTAGTTTTTACATCTGGAATGAAATTTTTTATATTAAAAAAATTACTTTTATTAAAAAATGCACTTGTTTGAGGAATTTCCGCAGTAAAAACTGAACGAGATATTATCACCGTTACACCGTTTGAAAAACTGCGCAAAATATGTTCACTACACACCATTTACGTCAAATTTAATACTTGTGACTCTTTATGTAACATCCTGGAGAAGGCTGCTGTTAAATATGAAATCAAGGATATAAGCTGATTTTTCCTGATCTTGTCTATATTGTGTAATTTCTTTTTCTACAAAAATAGTTATTCCTTTGTAAGTGTTTTTCATTGCTCGCACTCGGTCTATCTTGTATTTTGAGCATCAAAAAATCTTCGTATTCATGTTCAATCAAACACGGAAAAATGTGTTCACGCTAAGTGAAATGTGTTTACGCGTTGAGTTATTTTCTTTATAAATTTCAAAAAAGTTTTTCAAATCTACAGGTACGGTATCATTATACGAAGTTTTCAAAGATTTGTTTAAAATGTTGGAGATGAAAACTTCACTCTATTCTGGAGATCACTTTCAGCTTCAGCGATTTTTTTTGTGAGTTTTACGTTGGCTCTTTTAAATTTTCTTCTTAAAATTTTTTTTTTTACCGTTTTAAAAGTTAGAGATCTTTTTATTCTTCATCTGAAAAAGTTTGATTTTTACTTTTGTTGAGTTACCAGTAGATGTTGCTCCTTTAAGCTTTTTTCCAGAAAGTAAATCTCTTACAGCTCAAAACCAAAATCAGTTGTGTCTTCAACTAACTCTTCTATTGTGATAATACTTGCTTTAGTTGATCCCACAGAATCTACAAAAATATTATAAAAGATTCCAGAAGAAATCAGTGAAAACCTGTTTTTTTGTTGCATTTGCATTATTTTCTTATTTTAAGTAAGTTTTTTCGTAAAAAGGGGTTTTGTCGTAAAAATCTTAGGTTCCTTTGCTCACCTCAAGTTTATTTGACCATTTTTTCTAATAAACCCACAGAATCTACAAAAATATTACAAAAGATTCCAAAAGAAATCAGTGAAAACATGTTTTTTTGTTGCATTTGCATTATTTTCTTATTTTAAGTAAGTTTTTGTACATAAAAAGGGGTTTTGTCGTAAAAATCTTAGGTTCCTTTGCTCACCTCAAGTTTATTTGACCATTTTTTCTAATAAACCCACAGAATCTACAAAAATATTACAAAAGATTCCAAAAGAAAAGATAATACAGTAGGATAATTAGTTATGGTAATTAATTTAAACTAAAAAATTCAATTACTCCAAATTACCATTCTTTTAATAAATAAAAAAATAAAAAATTAATAAATAGAAATAGAGAGTAATAAAGCATCGTTGAAAAAACGTTAAACAAAATAATGCAAGTTCTGATTTTTTTTGGAATTTATGTAATTGTAAACATGTAACAATTTTTAAACTAATGTTTGTTGAAAATAGTTTGAGTCAGTTGATATTGGTTCGACGCAATTTTGTACAAAAACAATGGCTGTCAGGTGTGGACACCCAAGCTCGATCCGACGTCGGCATTAAAACAGGGTACTCTGTTCTGAATAAGTCAGATGTAATTAGAAAAATGCTCAAGTTTTAAATTTATCTCAAAATATAAAAGGATAACATGCACGGACTTTTTATGTTCTAAGATAAATGCATTTTTATCCAAACTTTGGCAATAAATTGAAAAATGTGTGATTTCAGCTTATGATTTTTAGACTAAGAAAAGCTTTTTTGAGTATACTTTTTTAAAAGTTCTATATATACTTCCGTAATATTTTGATAATAAACATGATAATTTTACTAAAAATTATAACTAATAATAAAACTATTATTGGTATATTAACTATCGTAAAAATAATAATTATAAATGTAATTATGACAAAAAATATAAAAATAAACATAACATTAGCAAAAATTAGGACAATAACCATAAAACTATTACTAAAATTGAATCACTATCACTATCATTGTAAATAATATTAATAAGGTTTATAAAACAAAGGTAAATTAATAATAATAGTAATATTAGTAGAGTTAAAAAAAAACAGTATAAAGTAAAAGAAATAATAGTTTTATAAATACAGTATTTTAAAAAAGGAATATTAATAAAAGATAAAATTAATATTCATTAAATATATACTCAATTTAAAATTTTTTGATTTGATTTCGATCAAGAAGAAGAATGTTGGTAATAAAAGGGTATTTAGTTAAATAAGTTAAATGATTCCAGTGAGAAATACATTGACGTTTTATAGAGAGCTTGCCATACTTGATAGTGTTGAGAAAGGAAGTGTGCAAGTTAAAATTTTCAGTATTTCGAGTATAATATATATGTGTGTCACTTGTTTTAATAAAAACTTATTGAAAAAATTTGGTAGTTTATTTGGATGAAAATCAAACACAAAAAGACAATTATAAGGCTTTACAACATCTTGAAATTTCAGAATTTTTAATTCAAAAAACCTATTTTCGATATTAGATCGTAAAGGAGAAAATGCCATAACTCTTATGGGAGTGCGTTATAAACTGTTTATACGATGTAATCGAAAACTACCGTTTCGATCCTAAACAGTGCAACAATAACTTAGATGAGAGGAGAACAAGGAATTGTAAATTAATATTAAAATAAATTGGGGAACATAGTGTTGTATTAATGACAACATACTATTGGCACGAGAAAGTTTTATTGTTTAATTGAATTAGTTGATAGTACCATATAGGTTTTTGTCAAAAAATAGCCCGAGGTATTTTATATATTTAGATGAGAAAAGCCTTTTACCGTTAATTTTAATTTTCACATTATCACTTATCACTTTTTTTTTTGGAGGGTGAAAAATAATAAATTTAGTTTTACTGATTTTTAGAGAAAGACGGTAACTATTTAACCAATTATACAAATGATGGAGACCTGAGAGAACATAGAAATAAGTGTTAGGAGACAGCGGTTTTATTGCTTTTAAGTTTAATTTAAAAATTACAAAATCTCAACAATGGCTTTCCAAGTGCTAAAAAATAAAAAGTTTGACCAACCATAACTCAGGAACTACAAATATTGTACAAATACAACTCAGGAACTACAAATGTTATACAAATACAAATATACAAAAAAAACAACAGATATACAGGTTTCTTTTTTACCCTTTCAGCATTACTATATAAAAAACTAAGCTTATTGAAGGATATCAATTTTGAGAATTGAATATTTTTGCAAATGACTCTTAATATGCCTGATAACGAGGTTATTGGTATATCCTTGAATTATTGTTTAAATAAACATATTTTTAACAAATAGGAATAAATCATTAAAAAGATGTTTTATTTTAAAATAAAACTGTATGAATTTGATACAGAAAATTATTTACATTTTTATTTTACAAAAGTTTAATTTATCAAGGCTCAACGATTTGCTTATCTATGCGTATTTTGTACTAAAATGCGAGCCTAGGAATGCAGGTAAGTAATATATTTATTAAATATATTAAATCTATTTAAAATACAAATAAAAAAGTGTCTTTAAGATGCTTGGCATGCACATACTATTTCGCAGTCATCAAAACTTGACTCTTAATAGTATATCAATAAAACATATCAATAGAGCCATAAAACATTAACGCATGAATTTAAAAAAAGGTTTAAATCTTGCAAATACACCTTAAAATAAAATAAAACTCTAATAAACTGTTTAAAATCTCAAGAAACAATGATAAATCTCTGTTTTATTTTTGTTTTTTAAAATATTTTATAAATTTTTAATTTAATATTGATTGAGATTTTGTTAGCCCTAAACCAATTAAATACTTATTTAGTATACTATTTTATTTAATTTTTGATTTTGTTAGGGTAAGTAAGAAATAGATTTGTATATTCAGCAAATATTGTAATGCATCATTAAAACTATATTCAGTTTTCATGATCTATTATAAAAAAAAATATTTAAATTAAAAACATAAGGAGACCAAATATTAACTTTTGAGGGACGAAATATAATTAACATTTCATATTAGTCATTATTTACTGATTGCTTTCCATTTGTATAGTTCAAGTTCTATATTAGGTTTTATCATTGTTTACGCAATGCTTTAGTTTATCTAAGAAGGTGCAGCGTTCCACTGAATTAAATGATTTTTATAAGTTGGTAGGTCCTCCTAAGAAAGTTTAAGCTTCTTATTTGAGTTTTTGATTTTTAAACATTATAGTAGCGATATATCCACAGTTATAACGTTACTATAATTTGAGGTTTGTCATTTACCGACTTGTTTAACATTTCATGAAACAATATTCTATACGAACAAACGTAATGAGCATCATACCCATATCATAAACTATGGAACATACAATAAATAAAAAACAAAAATTTAAAAAAATTCAAAAATTGACTGGCAGAATATTACCCTTTTTGAAGCTAAAAAAGTTTATACTGTTATACTAACACAAAACAAAAAACAACGACAACGAAAATGCTAACTTCGTTTGCCAAGTACATCCGCTAAAAAACTGTATATATATATATATATATATATATATATATATATATATATATATATATATATATATATATATATATATATATATAGAAATTAAGAAAATTTTATAGCTTTATTACAGTTTTTTTATTTCTGTTTTTGATTGAACTATTTGATTCGATGTTTTTGTTTGATTTTAATGATCCAGTACTTTACAAAGATTTAACGTTTTTGTGTATGAATTCCTTGAAAATCTTCAGTGTTTTTTTTTTTTTGCCTGAAAGAACTGTTTGAAGTTTTTTTTTTTGTTTCACATACCATCAGAAGAGATTTATTTTGTTTTAACTTTCCATTTGTTTAAACTGAGATAAATAAAGTAGAGGTTTTTTTCTTCAATGCAGAAGAAGTGACCACGCATTTTAAAATGCTTACGCTTTTCGATACTTGGCTATGTACTAAAAATAGTTAATTGCTCAGAAAAAAAAAATTACTCTCTTAAATTTCAATTATTTATTTATATTTTGTTTACGACTTGCATCAACTTAACTACTAAGTCTTCCAAACAGCTGACTCGCGTAAACAATAATTTTCATTAATACTTTTTAAAATTTAAATTATATTTTTCATAATTTTCTAAATAAATATCATTTTTTGCGCCTATTAAATCTTATTTCTTAAATATAGTCTCTCAAATCTTATTGATCAAAAATACTAACAAAAGTAGTTTTGAATTGAGGTAGATCCAAATACACTTCCAGATTTTTCAAAGGTTGTTTGAAATCAATTTACAAACGTTGGTTCGCTTACAATTTACTTTTTGAGGTGAATTATCCTTTGGATGGTTCACCTCTCTCTATCTCCCACCACCTCCCCCTCCTCTCCCCGGAACCTGTCTTTAGCACCCTAATTTCTAAAATCAAATAAAAAAAAAAAGCAAGCTCCTAAAATCTTTAAAATTCGCTAAATAAAATCCTAAATTCGCTGTTATTCCCCCCCCCCCCTCGCTTACCTTCTAAACTTGAGTGCACGGGGTAGCATAGGCACAACTCTGCCTTTTATATAACACATTTACTAACAAAATTTTAATATTCTGATTTTAAATATACTAATTATTTACTTATTTAAAAATTCTCATTATGCTTATATTTTCCAAAACTTGTTGTGTAAGTATGTAAATAACATTTGAGCTTATATTTATGCCTTAACAAATTTTTTCATTAACTCTATAAAACTTTTTTTTCCGATTTAGTAAATAATGGCACAAAAAAACGACACAAAAGCAACCATTAATACAATGCAATGCAATTAATGCTTTAATTAGTGCAATAATTAATTAATCAAAGAAACTATTAAAAATACTAATCTTTAATGCAATACACTAGTGTATTAACCAATCTTATCTGATAAGCTAATTCTTTATATATTGTGTTGTTTTTTTACTCTACTATTCCATTAGCAAATAAAGCAGTGGTAATTGATAAACCCGCTCTGCGCTCCCGTGTATCCCATGTAAACTGATAAATTCAAGTTGTCATGAATACGCTAATTGTAATTGCTTTTAAAAATATTTTTTAAAAAGCAGCGGCTTAATGATTTAATCAGAGATTTAATGAATAAGGCACAGAGAAAACCCTTAGAATTACCATGGTAACATATAAAAATTTCTATAGAAATTATTATTCTATGTTGATACGCAACTAAAAGTTCAGACTTTCGTGGTTTTCTAAAAATCAATTAACTCGGACTTAGTGCGTTTTGCAAATGGGCTCCTCATATTATATTGAATTTTTTAATTATCTTTTTGATAAATAAACTTCAGCACTCGAAATATCGAACAATAAAAGAATTAATTCGAAAATATATTTACAACCGTGTTTGTTTCCAACAAGAAATCTAAGAAAATTAAATTAACAAAAAAATGAGAAAATAACTTTGTTTTGTAAATAAAAATAAAAATTGTATCAACAATATTTTGTGCCAAATTTTACGCTGATTAATATTATGCAAAACAATTGAAATATTGTTTATATTTCTTGAAATAAATTTAAAGTATAACAAAAACAAGCACAGAAAAAAAAAATGATTCCGGATATAGGTAATTATTATTTGATTATTAAAAAAAAAAAAAAAGACTCGAGACTCATTGTTCCATTGAAAACATTGATCGAATAAAAGAGCCCATTTGTTTATTTTATTCTTGTGGTGTTGATTGGGTTATTAGCACAAATGCTCAATGGCTTAAATGCCAACAGTGTGCTATTTGAATCGATGTATAATTCAGACAACTTTAACTATGTATAACACATATATATATCACAAATTTTGATATATATTTTAACAAATCTAATATTTAAAGATGTCAAAAAGCACCCAGATTTTTTTTTTGAATTTATTAAAGTAATAATTTTGGATTTAAAAAGTTTTTTCTCGTTCCCCGAAAAAATAGTTTTTATGACTTAGAACGTTTTTGTATACATCGATTTATTTGGTCTTGCGTTCTCTTAGTGATTGATTATCATCCTACTATGAAACTCATATGTATTGAATGCCAATAGAATTTTTTTTATCATAACATAATTTAAAACAATTTCGTTCAAGTAAAATAAACGTTTCGTTGAATAATTCAATGAGTTTATGTATGCATTATTTTGTATGCATCCGGAATTAGGTTCATAGTACCCTAATTCAGCATGAAAGCATGTTTTTTTTTAAACTTAAATTTTGTGAAATTTAGAATTAAAATAATATTTTTTTTATATCTTTCGATTCGTCTTGTCGTTGCATACATTTTAGGATTGTTATTTTTTTGAAATTCGTTTTAATAAGTTATTCAATTTTTACTTCAAAACGTCCGTAATTATGTTTTACGGTAGATAAAATAAGTATTATAAAATAAGTTATTAACTTTTTTTTAAATATCTCATTTTATGCAAATACTCATTATATAAAGCAAGTTAAATAAAAAGGTAATTTAAATAAAATAAAACTTCAAAAAAAGTAAAAACAAAACGAATAAGTAAAGTAAAAAAAAAAAAAGAAAAAAGTTTCTGAAGTAAGTAAATGTTCAACTCGAACATTATTTTAAAAATATGTTTGTCTTTGTTAAGTCGAGCAAAGGCTGTTTAACTATATTTTTAAATGATCTTATTGAGGCTATACTTTTCATTTTTATCGTCAAGAATTCTGTTCCATAGACGAGGTCCTCTATATAAAATTGAGTAATCTGTTTTTTTAGAGTTGACTTAGGTAAGTTAATATTGCGAATAAAGCACCTCGTTAAGTATTTATGAGCATATTTTGAAAAATGATTGTTAAAGAATTCAGGGATTATGTTGTTTCAATATTTAAACATGAATAATAAGTTTTGCTAACGGGGATGATGGGTAGGAGTGAGTCAAGGGTAGAAGTGAATCATTGGTCCTACAGCTGAAACGGGAAAAGAAATAGACACCAAACTTTAACAAATTAATTACATGCAAATTATTGCTAAAACTATCAAATTTTTGTGCAACTCTTGTGCACAAATCATGGTGCGGGTGTCTGTGCTAGCGGTGTCGTCCACTATTTTCTGGGCAAAGGAAAGTTTTAGTATTCTTTGAAACTTCTTTAATAAGCATACCAGATTTTTTTGAGACATCAGATAGTGGTTGAAAGTTTAATAATAAACATTACGTAATGCATAAACCACTTTCTTATTGCACATCTAATGTTTTAATCCAGCTGAACTGCTTAGGGAGGAATGAGTCATTATTTAATTAGAAGCCAAAATTTTGTTATGGGTGAACCGCGGTCGTATTTTGTATAAAATTGACGTTAATATTTTTTGTATTCTGCGTAAAAACATCATGTTTGAATTTGAGTGTCAAGTATACGACTCTTTTCCAACTTGTGAGATTATTTTTTGCGAATTGTTATAATGCCTCAAATGCATTGAAGAACTACTTCAAAAACAAAGATTTTTAGTAAAAGTATTAGTTTTAATGCGGAAATAAAAAGTGTTTATTTCCGCATTAAAACTAATACTTTTTGATTGGCATTAAAGGCAGCCAAGGCACCTGACCTACTTTTTTGTAGCGTAGGTTTTTACTCCTTTTCAATTCTTTGTTTGTCAACTTAACAAACAAAGAATTGAAAGGGAGTAAAATAACACGTATAATAAATTATATTAATTTTTTAATACAATTTATTATAACACGTATATTAAATTATATTAAAAATCATAAAAGTACAAATTATATTTTAAATAATAAAAAATGTGTTTTCATTCTATTTAGTCAATATAAAAAACTCCATTTTTTCTTCATTTTTCAAATAAAAAATAAAACTTTCTTGACAAAAATAACAAAAATTTTTACATCAGAAGATTTTAAAATATTGCAATATTTTGGTTTTAATCTACCTCATCTTATTTTTGTGCTGCGACTTTGAATAATAAGTACCCGATATAATATAATTATGGGTAGAGATTGCAATACCGGTTAACCAGTTTACCGATAAATCAAATAAAAACGAAGATTTTTTTACCGGTAATTTCGTCGACTATATAAAAAAATTTAAAATTTACCGTCGACCGGTAAAAAAGTTTAAAATATACAAGAAAACTACATAAATTCATTCAATAAAAAACTATAATACATCCATTTAATAAATAATAGAAATGGAGATATATTATGTCCCTTTTATTTATTTACGGATTTTTTAGTTATTTTTGTTTCGTTCACGTATATGTATATTAGAGATATGACTTTTTAATTTTTTTTCAAAAAAAATGTTTCCTGTATCATAAATCGATGAACTTTTACCTAAAATCATGAAAAAAGGCCCAAATAGCTTTCTGCAACAAAAAAAGGTCACCCCCAAAATAAAAATTTGATTTACCATTTTTATACATTCATTTTTGACCGATGTTTTAATCTTAAGCTTAATTCTCAGCTTAATTCTATTTATTTCATTATTTTGTTATGAATTTATAAATATAACGCCACATGTTACCATGGCAACGAAACGGCCGTGTGCCGGCAAATACTTGGAATTGTTATGTGATGACGTCATTGTGTTACCACGGTGATATAGACGACTGTAACAGACTGTAGAAGATTATAGAACTTAGTAGAACATTCTGGAAGCTCTAAATAATTATATAAGCGAGCTGCTGTCAGAGCTCAGTGTTGATAATGTGAATAGTTCTATGAAGTACTCTGCGTGTAACTGAGCTAATAAGGAACTACTGTAGCGAACTAAAGACGCTGTAAGTGTACGAAGTATAAGTAGTTGTAGCATTATCGTTAGGATACGGACTGGATTATCGAACTGTTATCAACATTGACTGGATTATCGAACTATAATTGGATTACTATACAGTTAAAGTATTTTATTAATTAAACGACTTTATTAAACGGATATTTACGCTCAGCTATCCGTAAAGTCGTAACAATATTATATGATGTCTCACAAGAAAAGTCATACCACAGTAACAAAGAACAAGAAGACTTGGACTAAAAATTTGGTGAGATTTCAAGAGTCACACAGAAGTAGAGGAAGCGTGGCTGTAGAAGAACATTCACTCGATGAAACATCCAGAATACCACTTCAATTGCAGATCGTAGGAAGATACCAGTTTCTCGGAGCATATGTTAAAGGAAGAAAAGAACGAATAGACCAAATTTCTAAGGAAATTACAAAATTGTGGGACAATAAACTGAATTTTCCACGTGTGTCTGATCAAGTGATAAGAGCAAAGCTTATGAAGGTGCTGAAGGTCTATGATGAATGTGTCAAGCGTGGAAAATATGATGTTCTCAATGCATTATTTGACATCACGAAAGTGAATGGCCAGTGGTTATCCTCGGAAGATAAACGTCTATACCACCTACAAAAAGAAAGTAAAGGACAGGTGGGGTACTCAACAGGACAAGTGGCAAGTAAAGAAACCATTCACCCTTCCAAGAGAAGGAAAGTCCAGTCTGGAACAGCAATACCTTCCACATCACAAGTCCTGTCTACCACAGACAGTGGTACTGAATCTGAAAACTGCAAAAGTAAGAGTGAAGATGATGAAGACGACGACGGTGATAAAGACGATGATGAGGACACTCAGAAAAAAACTAGAAAGCACTACAGAAGTAAATTTGCTGTAAGTATGGTTACATCAAGTGGAGTTTCCACAAAGAAAGCTGCTAAAATATGCAATGTATTATCACAACAAGGTATTGATATTCCAACTCCAAGTCAATCAGCAATTTACAAGTCCATATTCAAAGAGGCAGTTAAATTAAAAAAAGAAATGATACAACAACTTAAAATGGAACAGTGGTCCTTACACTTTGACGGCAAACGAATAGATGATAAGGAATATCAGGTAGTTGTACTTCAGAATGAAAGAACTGACGTGAAACTTGATGCACTGCGTTTAAAAGATGGCAAAGCTGAAACTGTTGCTGAAAAAATTGCCAAACTTATTGATGAATACAATTTGTGGAATTCAATTAAGATGATCATTACTGATACAACAAACGTCAATACTGGGAAGAGAAATGGAGTTGTTGTGAAGTTGCAACGTATGTTTAAATTAAAGGGTGTCACAATACCACAATTTATCGGTTGTCAGCATCACGTACTAGACAGGATTCTCCGTCTGGTGATGGACGAAGAACTTGGGGGTGATACCAAATCTCCAAACATTGAATACCCATTTGTGTCTGAACTGTTGAATAAGTATGATGAACTGAAGGATAAGTTTGTGAATGGAACTGTAGAAATTCTTGATAAATCAGGTGGAGAGACGATATGAAGTTTTTGTACCATTTAACAAGAGTGTTTAGGTTCTATGAAGAACAAAGAAACTTCCCTCTGATTCACTTTCAGAACATTCCTAATATGAGCAATGCCAGATGGAACTCAAGAGCCATTCTCGCCATTCTGGCGTTCATTCTTATGCCTGAAGCGAGAAAGAATTTGGAGAAGGTTTGCAGGTTCATTTCATATGAGTGGGCAGAACATTGGTTTAGTAGTCAAAAGTACAATGACAATGACTTCAAGAATTTATCTGATGTATTGAAGCCTTACAAAAAGGCATTGCAGTCATTCAAAAATCACTGGAAGAAAGAGCCTTCCGTCATCGACATAACACGAAGTAATCAGATAGCTGAACGTGCAATCAAGGTGATGCAAGACCTGTATGCTTCCTGCAGAAAGAAAGACAAACTGCAACTTCGATTCATTCTAAGTAATAAGCGCTAGACTCTTTATGAGACGTGAGCATCATGTGACCTATGTACTAAACACAGTAGGCCTATAGACACAGACAGTTATGTATATTGTTGTACTAGACGCTTTGATACTGTTAATTTTGTAATACTTGTATAATTATATATCACATAATGTTTTTTGTTATATCACAGTACATGTTGCATAAATAAATAAAATAACAACAGGAGTATGACTCTTACAACATCTTTAGCCTTTAATATTCATTTACTGTACAAAAGTGTACCTATTGAAAATTCGATTTTTTGGTTTTGGGACCTTTTTTCAAAATATGTCAAAATGAAACATCTATTCGTTCTTTTTACATAAAAGTTCATTGAATTACGATACAGGCCTAGTAGGTTGCAAAAAAGTCATATCCCTAATGTATATAGGTATGTTTTATGTTTATAAACATAGTTTTGTAAGTAGATCATCTTAAAAACATAAGTTTCTAAAGAGCAGTCGAAGAGGTAATAAAATAACTAATATGTTGAGTATTGCATGCTGGGAAAAAAATTATAGCTAGATGCTGATGAATTATTCATTTTTAGTCGAGTTTGAATAATTCATTGACAATTTCAAAATACTTCATTAAATCAATCAATTGTTTGATGTAGTTGTTGTGCCATTAACATCCAAAGGTGGTTTGTCACTTGTTACTTTTTGTACAAACAGAACATTGTGCTCAGGATTATACAAATATTCAAAAAGTCTATTTATGATTCAAACCTTTTTAAACTAAACGCAAACTTTGCTCTGGGCCTAGCGTAAAAAGTTGATTCCATTATTAAAAACACAAATATAGATCTGCTAGTCGAACGATTTCAATAATTTTTATAATAATTTGCCTTTTACCAAAAAAAAAATGATATAGTGCTCCAAATTATTTTATTTTTTTATTAGTGTAGAATCAGAAACTTTCTCTTCTACCGAATTTATCATGACAAGTATATTGCTACTAAGTTACCAGAGCATAAAAGACGCTTCTTGCAAGCATATTCACATAGATATCATTTTAATTTTCATATACTTTATATTAAAAATTGAATTTAAAAAGAAATAACTTATTTATTATTTTTAGACAATTACTTAATAAAATTTACGTTATTTTTTTTCTTGTTCTATTTTTTAGTTAAATAAATTTAAAAAAAATTTGTAATAAAATTTCTACAACTTTGAATTTTGAATTCAAATGGTCTGCAATTTTAATTAATATTGTGCATTTTAAAGTAATATTAGAATATGTGCAAAATTATTGAAGTTTTACCTGTTAAGTTTTAAAAATCTCAAATGATTTTTATTACTATATATTTTGATTACCAACGCTAAATTTTAATTGATTATAAAACATGCCGCCCCTAAAATCTTGCCGTCCTAGGCAGCTGCCTAGGACGGCAAGATATATATTATATATATCTTGCCGTTTCCAGCAGTGGCTTTCCATTTTGGTGGTTTTCCATTTTCATTCCAGCAGTTTAAACAGTGAAATAGGCCAAGATATCCAATAATTGGTCAAACAGTAAAATCCTCATATATCTTCAAACCATTGACAATATTATAAGTAACAAAACTTGAAAACAAGAATATAAACGACTATTTTCTATGGATCCAACTTGACAAATATTTTGCAAAATTATTATATTACTATCAAACGTGTTAATGCAATGTACCGATGCAGTATGCTTAACAACATTTACAAACATACCTTGTGTAACTTTAAGTAGTACCTGTTTTGGACATTGGTTTTTCACTAAGCATGAAGATTGAAGTGAACAGCGTCTTTAATTATCTTCTGAATATTAGAAAAACCACAATAACAATCAGCGGACAGAAACGTCTGTAAGATGTTTATATACTATTTTAGGTTTGAACAATTTTTTAGTTTATGACGTTTATAATAACTTCATGAGTCCGAAGAACATTTTATAGATGTCTAAAGAACGTTCTGTAGATGTCTAAAGAACGTTTTGTGCCTAATAGGTAAATTTAATAAATGCGGTAAGTTTTTTAGTCATTTTTGTAATCTAAAAAAAACAGGAGAGCGCAAAGATATACAGTACTTTACTTGGGTACAATTCTCCTTAAAGAAATACTCGGGTACAGTTGTCCTTTTTTCGCAGAAACGTTGCAGTGAACAGACGCTTTTTAACAGCTCTTCAAGTATTTATCAATCCATTACCCTTACATTATTATGAGTAGCTATAAATTATTAAAATAAAAGATCAACTTATTAATATTAAAATGGAATAATGTAAAATGATAGTTACGCTTGTAGAAGTTAAAAAAATGATGATGGAAATGTTTTTAGAATATAGAAAAGAAATGGAAACAATGCTTAAACAACAACAACAAATATTTATAGATATCTTAAGCGCAAACACAAAAATAATTAACGAGACACTTGATAAAGTAGAAGAAAACTCTAAAGAAAATGCAAACAAAATAAAGATAATAGTAAAAGATATCGAAGACATAAAATTGAGCTTAAACTTTCATGATGAAGTTTTTGACAAAAAAATCGCAACTATCCACAGGCAAAACAATGAGCGAGGAGATTAAGAAAATATCACAACGCAAAATATAAATGAAAAACTAAGAAAGTTTGAAGATAGATTGAGAAAAAAATAATATAAGAATAGACGATAAATTTGATAAATTTAAAATAATTTTAGTTAATAAGTTGCGACTAAATGAAATAGAAATCGAACGAGCTCCTCGAGGAGCTCGTTCGATTTCTATTCATTATAACTCTTCTAGAGCATCTTTCTTTTCGAACAGGAGTCCGAAAAGAAAGATGCTCCAGAAGGGTTATAATGAGGTTATTAAGATACAATGATAAAACAAAAATTCTAAAAGAGTCATATAAACTAAAAGGTACAATTATTTATTTAAACGAAGATTTTTCCCATGAGACTGTCAATAAAAGGAAAAAAACTCCTAGCTGAAGTAAAAGAAAGACGCAATAATGTTAATTTAAGGTACAACAAAATTATTAAATTAAATAATGAACAAAAAAACAACTCATTTATTATATTTAAATCTTACAGATGTATATATGTATACATACGCATATATATATATATATATATATATATATATATATATATATATATATATATATATATATATATATATATATATATATATATATATATATTTATAATCTTTATTAACAATTTTCTTTTCAAACAGTTAATTTTTTTTAATATGGCAATGACGGAAACAAAGTATTTTGAATTTTTTGATAAAAAAAACACTCTTCTTCTGAACAATAAAAACGACCATTTTTTTGAAAACAACTTATTAAAGTCTAACTACTATAGTATCGAAGAATTATCTTGTTTTATAAATGCGTCACAAAATACATTTTCAGCGCTGACATTAAAGAGACATTTCTCTTAACATATTTTCTATTAAAACGATTTTCTTAACATTAAAACGAGGCCAGTAAGGACAAAAATGTAAACAAATTGCGACAAATCGCCTAAATTAATCTTTTTAGTTTTCTAATTTTCTGCTTATTTAGTAAAAAAAAAAAACTTTGAATTTTTGGTAAAACAATTTACAGAAGACAATAAAAAGTTCACAAATCTCAAAGACATGTTAAATCATATTAAAATTGTTGAAAGTTAGTTATAAAATTAACCATGCATTCCTTGTTTTGGCGCAAGTCCAGTAAGACTTGTAAATTAATTCTAGGAATATATATAAATATGTATATATATATATATATATATATATATATATATATATATATATATATATATATATATATATATATATATATATATATATATATATATATATATATGTGACGGAGGTTGTGATAGGATTATTCACCTCGTATTCAAAATGGACATCACTCCCAAGAAACGTGCAAGCATTATAGCTCTTAAAGAACAGGCTGGTTTGAGCATTAGATAGATTTCTAAGAAAATGAAGGTGGCCGAGTCAACCGTTGGTGACATCTTGAAAAGAAAAAAAGACACTTGTGAATCTTCAACACTGCGACAAGGAAGATGTGGAAGAAAACGCAAGACAACACCTCGCGATGATACAGTTATCATCAGAGAAAGTATAAAGAGTCCTAAGAAAACAAGTGCAGACCTTCAGAGAGATTTGTCCACATCAGGCGTTAATATTTCTTCTTCAACTGTCAGACGAAGGCTCCTTGAAGTTGGAAGATTTGTCAGAAAACCTCTAAAGAAACAGTTATTGACATTGGTTATGAAGAGAAAATGTCTTCAATGGGCACGTAGGTATTCTCAGTGGACAGCAGACGACTAGAAAAAAGTAATATTCTCCGACGAATCGCACTTTGAAGTCCATGGCTACAGGTCAAAGTTTGTGAGACGAAGCAAAGGTGAACCGCTTCGGTCAGGACATATTCAACAAGCACCCAAACATCGGCCTAAGAAGATGTTTTCGGGTAGTTTTAGTGCTAAAGGTCTTGGACGACTCATTAACGTTGAGGAAATGATAAATAGTGATAAATACAAGGCTATTTTAGAAACTCATTTGTTTCCTAGTATGACAAGGGACTTTCCTGATGGAGATGGTATTTTTCAGCAGGATCACGCACCATACCATACATCACGTAAAATGCGCACATTCTTTGAAGAAAGTGGACTAGAGATTTTAGACTGGACTGAAAATTCTCCAGACATCAATCCCATTGAAAACTTATGGGCTATAATCAAACAAAGACTACTGAAAGATGAATGTTCGACAATGGCAAAGCTAATTAGTGCTGTAATTAGGATCTGGTATCATGATGAGCAAGTGACTAAAATGTGTTCAACTTTGGTCGAATCCATGCCAAATTGTGTTCAAATGCTTGTAAAAGCAAAAGGAGGTCATATCTTCTATTAATTATATCATATTTTGTACCATTGGTTTGATTTTTTTGAATAAAACTTCAATGTGGCAAATAATTGTGTTATTTCAACCACTGTCCGAACTAATTTGCACAATACTGTATATATATATATATATATATATATATATATATATATATATATATATATATATTATATATATATATATATATATATATATATATATATATATATATATATATATATATATATATATATATTTATATATATACAGTATCGGACAAAACGAGTGCAACCAAATAATGCTAATTTAGTTTCTTTATATAAAAATGCTGCATTTTTTCAATTTAGAGAAATAACTATGTAACTGTTTAGAAACAAAGTTCTTCAACTTTTATTCATCAGAAAGTTCATTATTTGTACACGAAAATTAATAAATTAATCAAAAGTATTAAAAAATGTTGATTTCCTTCTGGACAAAACAAGCGCAACCCGACAAAATGTTGACCAAGCTGTATTTCGCTATCAATATTTCGTTGCGAATCCTTTGTTGTCAATCACAGCCTTGCATCTTCGAGGCATAGATTCGATTAGGTGATCAATGAAACTCTGTAGAATTGCTGCCCAGGCCTTTTGGATTTGTTCAAACAGTTGATCATTATTACGAACACCTTCATGATTAACTCTGCGGTTGACGATCTCCCACAGGTTCTCGATAGGGCTGAGATCTAGAGATTGAGGCGGCCAATCCATCACCGATAGGTGGTTGTCTTGAAACTACTGCTTGACTACATTTGCAGTGTGTTTTGGATCGTTGTCTTGCTGAAAAACCCATTTTATTAGCATATTCCATTCAGCATAAGGTAACATAACATCTTTTAGGATATTTTTATACATGAAACGGTCCATTATTCTATCGTTTCGATGTATTGGACCTAGACCGTTAGCAGAAAAACACACCCAGACCATTACATTGCCTCCATCATGCTTCACGGTCTTATGGCAGTAACGTAAATCAAGGCGTTTTCCGGCTGGTCGACGTACACAGCAATTGCCATCGCTCCCAATGATGTTGAACTTCGATTCATCACTGAACAGGACAGCTTGCCATTTCTGCACATTCCAGTCAATATGAGATGTAGCAAACAGGAGTCTTTTTTTCTGGTTTTTTAGTGAAATTAGCGGTTTCTTTGCAGGGCGTCGAGAAAACAATCCGGCTTCAACAGCACGTCGTCTGATTGTTTGGTCCAATACAGGCAGCTCTAATTGCTTTTGTATCTCTACTGATGATATCCAGGGATCCTTCTCGACGGATCTGACGATCATAAAATCCTCTCTAGAAGTGGTGGAACGCGGTCTCCCACCTTTGTTATCTGCTGCCAACTTCCCCGTAAACGATATTTGGAACATAGTCTTGATACGGTCCATTTTTTCACGCGATATTTATTACAAATACTTTTTTGTGACATTCCACTTACGTATTCGCCAATATTTTTCTTTCTTAGTTCCAATCCAAGACTGTCAGGAGTCATTTTTGCAGTTGAAGTCATAAAAATAATAAAAAAAAATAATCACGCTTCTCAAGGCTTACCGCGTTACATTTACCTTGTGATGGCCATTCCACCGATCATTAAATCATTCACCTTGTTAAGGACATATTTAAATCGTTTGATGAAGACAAGTATGCCCTTCGACTTTTTATCGATTTAAGTAAAGCTTTTGATACAGTCAATCATCAAATCCTTCTATCGAAACTCAAAAAATATGGTATAAAAAATACTAACTTGTGCTGGTTCGAGAGTTATTTGACAAATAGGAAGCAGTATATAGTTTATGATGAAGGAAAAACTAATTATGAGACAATTACATGTGGTGTTCCTCAAGGATCAATTTTAGGGCCATCTATTTCTTGTTTATATAAGCGATTTAAATAAATTTACTAACGTTTTAAATACAATTTTATTTGCAGATGATACCAGCTTGTTTTATTCCAATAAAGATATAAATATATTATTCCAAACATTAAACAAAGAACTAGACAAACTAACCCAATGGTTTAAATCAAACAAAATATTACTAAAACAAAATACACTTTATTCCATCGCCTACATAAAAAATCAGATATTCCCTCAGAACTTTCAGACCTTTTTATTGACAATCAATTAATAAAGAGAGAGCAATCAATAAAGTTTTTTGGCGTGTTTCTAGACAAAAATGTAACCTGGAGGGAACATAAAGGTGTTGTTGAAGATAAAATATCAAAAAATTTAGGTATAATGTACAAAGTAAAGCAGTTATTACATCAATCTTGTTTAAAAAACATTTACTTTCCTTTTATTCATTGCTACTTAAGTTATGCGAACATTGCTTAGTGTAGCACTAACGCGGGAAAATAAAAAAAATGCTTAGCATTGTGCAATTGTACATATATTTTTATCATTTTAAATGATAATCTTCTTTTTGAGAAATTTATTTTTTATTTTTGCGTTATTTA
Organism: Hydra vulgaris; assembly: GCF_038396675.1. Taxonomy (NCBI): domain Eukaryota; kingdom Metazoa; phylum Cnidaria; class Hydrozoa; order Anthoathecata; family Hydridae; genus Hydra; species Hydra vulgaris. The sequence continues at coordinate 7,147,794 of NC_088920.1, forward strand.
TTAATCTTTTACTTTTATTTTATACTGTTTATTTGCTTTTACTTAATTGGCAATGAAAAGTATAATAAATATAATTAAATAAGTTAAACTATAAAATGCTCTACCAACAAAATGTTTTTATATAAAATCATATCTTCTTATTTTTCAAACCAATTCTTAAATGTTATTTTTGTCATTTAATATTTTAATAAATTTTGTTTCTTTTATTTTACAAAGCAATTGTTATATCTTATTTTTTGAAAAACTATAAATTTTAAACGATATGCGATATATTTAAATTTTCTTTTATAGTATATATCAGAGATATATACATTGAAACTATATTTTACTGTCAAGCTATATTTGTCTAGTAATGACGCATTTTTACGGGCTTAATGATAAGACTAAATTTGTCTTCTTCTAGCCCCGATTATGTAATTTTTTTTTTTATAAGTTACGACTGTAAATTTTTTTTATCGGCAAAGTGTAAAAAATAATTAATTAATAAAGCATACATAGTTAAATTTAAATTTGCAAATACATTACAGAAGTCGTTTATATATATTAAAATAAGGAGAGGGCCGATAATTGAACCTTGCACTCCGCACAGAATATTTAATGTACCAGAATCCGGATTTATCACATATTGTTCTCGGTCAGTATGGTGGCCTTTTATCCAAGAAAATGTTTTGTTTGTTACACCATAATAATTTATTTTTTCTAAGAGTATAGAGTGATTAACTGTGTCAAATACTTTTGATGGATCTATAAAAATTACTACTGTAAACTGTCTCTAGTTAGCAAAAAAAAAAACATACGATATCCAGCCCTCCCTCCTACCCCATATGAGACCTCTTCGAGACGGTCCTGTTTTTTATGTTTATATGTACAACCAAAAAAATAACCATGATTGCTTTTTATTTTAAAATAAAGGGATCAATACACGATGTTTCAATTAAGTTTATTTTTAAAAAAGATTCCTAAAAGATGCTAAATAAAATAAACTAAAAAAAAAAGATAAAAATAATTAAGATATAAAATAATGTTTTCTTCAGACAGCTTATTTTTAAAAATGCGTAGCCATTTTTAACAAACATTTTCAAAATTTCTAAAAGATGCATAGATAAAAACAATGAAAAAACTAAAATAAATGATAAAAAAAGCAATGACGAAGCCAAAACTTTAAAAACTTTACTCGTTTCTGTACGTCAAATTAATAATTATACTTCGGTGGATTTCTATATTTTCGTTCGCGCGTTAACAACTGAAGAGTACGCGGTATAATATAAATGAATAATATATACTTTCTCAAAACTTTTTAAATGTGACTCAACTAAGTTGTTGATGATTTTGTTAAATTCATGAACAATAAGTATATGAGCACGACTTTAGCATAATTGGCCATATTGTCCACTTTTTCATCGTTTGTTTCAATAACCCTATCAATTCTAAGGTTATTTCGTCTGTTTCAATCTTCATTACCTACACATTTAAAAACATTCAATAAGAGTTATAAAAATTCATCAAAAATATAAAAGTAATAAAATAAAAAATACATTAAACAAACTAAAGATATAATAAGAAAGTATTTTATTTTTACAATTACAAAGGTATTTTGCAATAACTGTATTGCAATTTTAGGTGTTCAAAGAAATAAATACAAACATACGCAAAAATATTTAACAATTAATGTATTAAAAGACATATTAGCAACTTCTAAGACACATTAGTAACTGCTTTGAATAATAATTAAAAATCGTTTGAATAAATTCACAAAATTGTTTTGGAATTTTCATTCCGCAAAAGTAAAAAAATGTTTTTTTGCTTAAAACATAAATAAATTTAATGATTTAACCACATTTGCATTTGCTTTTTGAAAAATATTCCATAATTTAGGTACTCGATATGCTATTGAATATTCTGTATATTTATTTAATTTCCTTGTCAGTTTAAAGGAATTTTATCGATTTGTTCTTTAAGGATTTTTTTTATTCATATTTTTCTCAAACTTACAAATAAAAATAGCTGGAGTAAGGTTATTAATATACTTATACATGAAAATAAGGTGCTGATAAAAATTTAATTCGTATGTTTTTATCGTTTTCATATTTCTCATCAAGAGTTTAGTGTGGTTTCCTCTTTTTTTCTCATAAATAGTTCTACACGCATGTTTTTGCAAACTAAGTAAATTTTTCAAATTTTGATGGTTGAGTACTAGCCATGTAATA
>NC_088920.1:7152500-7190000 GCF_038396675.1 Hydra vulgaris
GATTGAATTAAAATTAATTAGTTTTTTTGCTGTCAATATATAACTTAGAAAAAAATATTTGGTTTTCGTTACAAAAGTTTTAATCTAATTAGAAAATATCACCATTCGACTTTTGAAATTTCAAATATGATTTGAGTTCGAAACATTGGCAGATAACACTATGTGACACTAATGTTTAAGTTCTGGATTTAGTTTAAAGCTAGTTTTCTTAAGATTTGTGAAAGCACTTAGTCCGTGGAAATGCTATGAATATTTGATTTCCACAAAAAATTCTTACGTCTTCTTAAATATAAAAACCTCAATTTGATCTTTTGAAAAATTGGCTGCTGCTTAAACTAATGATTATGGTTTTCTAAATGATACGTTGTTGTTTCGCTCTAAAAGTTTTTAATCTGTATTTGAAACAGCATAGCGGGAATGTAAATTAAAGACATCGGTTGTTCAAAACTGATTGAATTTATTGCTTATCATTTAGTCTAACTATTCAGTAATAAAAACCCTCAAAAGCAATTTTTGTAAATCTTCTTTTAAAAAAAAATTTAAGGGCAAAAATAAAGCCATTGGCGTTTGAAACTACTCTATGCACATGAGGTAGTTCCGAACACACCCTAGGGTAATCCCAAAAATTGTTGTGTAATAATGAATACAATGCTAATTGAAATGGTTAATTGCAAAATTCACAGATAGAATCTAAGCTTATGTTCACTTTTGCCAGGCCTCACAATTGTAACACTTAATCGAGTCTTTCTTGGGGGAGATAAACTTTTCATCGCAACCTAATAAACTACAACTTTATACAGTCTTTTAGAAATATTCTTTAATTTTTTTATTAATAAAACTCTAAAAGAATACACACAAATTTAAAATCAAAACCCCGTGACATGCGTTTAACAATAGTGCACTTCTTGTGCAACAAGTATTTCGATTTATGTTACATGATCCAATGTTCTGTGGCGGATTCTTATATTTTTCTTTGCAATTTAATTTAAAAATTCTGTTTCACTTCGGGCATTTTTCTTTTCTATAGATTTTGTTAAACTATCTCTAGTTGATTAAATCTTTTTTTTTTTTTTTTTTTGACGCAAGCTTTCAAAGAGAACATACGCTTCGATAAGCAAAAATATTAAAAATTCTTCTGAAATAAATAAAAGGTTTTGAATAGAAAAAGTAAATAAATAAAGTCAAATAATTTTAAAGATAATATTGAAGCATTTAAAAAACCTGCGAATCCACTAACTAAAAAGATCTTTTCAATATTAGGTATGACGGTAACACTCCAAGAAAAACGAAAAATAATGAAAGGAATGCTGGATAATTTTACGAAGGAAACTAAACTTATCTTTAAAAACCAAGAAAAAACTGTAATTGCTATTGTTAGTGCAAACACAAAAATACTCAACGAAAGATTGGATATTTTGAGAGAAATGTCATTACAAACGCAACTAAGATTAAAATATTGAAAAAGAGAGTGAAGAGATAAAAGAAAGTTTAAACTTCAACGAACGCGTTGATAAAAAGATTGAAAATAAGAAAAAAGATTTGTTTAACAAAATTGATAACAAATAATTAGAGAAAGAAGGAATTAATAATGAATTTTTAAACAAAAAAATCCGTAACCTCAAAGATAGATCGCGAAGAGGTAACTTGAGAATTGATGGCATATGTGAAGACAAAGTCAAATCTTGACAAGCAACCATAGAAAAAGTTCATTCAGTTTTACTTCAAAAGCTGGGTTTAAAGGGCATTGAAATTCAACGTGCACATCGTACAGGGCCAAAAAATGTTGGACGTCCAAGGGTCTTAAAACTTCAACAATACAAAGACAAGCTAAAATTTTAAAGAATCAACTCGTCTCAGAGGAACAAACATTTATATAAATGAAGACTTTTCTCGCAAAACAGTTGCAATCAGAAGAAAATTGTTTGCGGAAGTGAAAGAACGACGTTTAAATGGTGAGAATGTTTTGGTTCGTCACGATAAAATTATTTCTTTTAAAAATAATATTTTTAAAAACGCTCTAAACAAATAATCGAAGTACGCATTCTTGAAAAGAAACCTTACTTAAACCAATTTTAAAATAATTAAACAACAAACATGGCTTTGAAAACATAGATCCAGATAATAATTTTTTTTGCGATACATTTACAGAATGTTCTTATTTTTAACCTAAAGAGTTAGAAAATTTTCTTTTTCAGAATGCAATTTAAAAAAGTTCAAATCGAATTAGAATTCTCAATTTCAATAAAAGTAGTTTAAATCGGATTTGACAATAATTAAAATTTTTTTTTTTTGTGTGTGTGTCTTTAAAACAATAATTATTTACAATTTTATTATTGCATTAACTTTTCATGATTACAAGGTTTTACAATATATATTTTCTTACAGTTTTACAACTGTTAAAAAATAAATATACATTTTTCACTTTTTATCTAATTTATATTATATTTTTTTGCGCTTTTTGACTTTATATATTTTTGTATTTTTCGATTTTTTATTTTTTCATGTTTTTTGATTTTATATTTTTGTGTATTTTTTATTAGTTAAGCCATTGTGCGGAAAGATGTCGAGAATTAGGTAAGATTTAAAATTTTGTTTATATATATTCAGAGTGTTCAATATTACTTAAGAATGTTTTGTAAGGAAGGATTTTGATTAATTAAGAAATTACAAGATTTTTACACAATAACCACTTTACAACCGCTATATGAAACACTTATATGTTGAAATTATTTACCATAAAATAATGTCTGTCAGTGTTTTTCTAATCGTTAATAACAATAATTTTGTCGTAAAAAAAAGCTTTGCAGAGTAAAGGAGGTCTTTACTAAACATTCATTTTTGAATTATGAGCAAGTGTATCAATTTAGCTCATACGTGTAGTTTTAACGTATGCTTCTCTACTAGGCAAAATACATTATTGATACAAAAAAGTTTACAGAAAATGTCCGTAGTGTCTCTGCGGACATGATAATTATATTTTAAAGTAATAATATTTCTGATATTCTTGATTATTACGCTGATCACTGCCATTGAGTCAACTTTTATGTTATTAAACAAGTAGTTAACTAATTGGCTTTGAGTATCATCTGGCAAAACTTTTTTAAATGAACTAAGTGACTTTTTATGTATATTAATAAAATCTAAGTTTTTTAATTTGTTTTTGAATCCTTCTGCGTAAAGCATCTTTATTTACAATAAGTGTCAAAGCTGTTTAGGGTGCCCAGATCTCCTGATTTTATTAGGAATATTCTGATTTTTAGAAGTTCATCCTGATTCTTAAAATGTTCTAATTTTGTCCTGAAATTCGGGTTCCCGTTCTGATTTGTCCTGAAATTTTTTAAAATTTTAAGGTAATCAAGCTTACTATCTCGAGAAAGGTTTGAGGCAATTTTGAATTGACTATAAATTCACAAAACAATTCAAAAAATAAATGATGTGATGAACTATTTCCTGTGTGAACCTCAATAATGTTGTAAATCTTGTCTAATATTCGCCTGAGAATATTTAGCGACTCACATCACATTAACGGTTTTACACACGTGCTCAGAATCACGTAATGACTTATGAACGTGTTGATAATCCTGTTTGTAAGCCACTTGGGAATTTTGTTTTGAAAGGTTATATGTAGCTTATATTGTTTTTTAGTTTCGCACTCAGATAGTGAGAAATGACATGTATAAATTAAAATATAACTATACTAAAAAAAAAGTGATTCATTAGTGTCTCAGGGAAAAAAAGAATATATTGCACACATATCAAGCTGAATCTTAAAATAAAGTATGTTGTAGTCAGTTTCAATTTAATCGCTTTTTTTTCAGATACATAGATTCTTTTATTATTTATTATACACCAATAAATGTTTGCTTCAGGATACTCAAAGTAATAATTTTGTTTTTAATTTGAATGTTTTTACTTTCAAGATTAATTAAATTACTGTCAAACTGTATAATGGCTACAATGAGGAAGATTCTTTATTGAGAAGAATATTCTAAAGATTTTGATGGTACTAAAAAGAGAAGAAAGTGAAATTCTTTCGCAGTCTGTTCATATTTTTTATCGGATAACGATATTGGAAGTACAGGCGCCCCAGTGATTTCTAGACATTGTAGTACTAAACTTCATGATGAAAATCCAAACAGTCAACAGCTCAAATAGGGAGCTTTTTCCTTAGTAAAAATACGCCGGTATCTAAGAAAATATCAGCTAAGGAAGCAGTTCTAGCGTATCACACGATCGTTCATTTGCTTTCATTCCGAAGTAATGAATGTACTAACAAACTTTTGACAACAATATTTCTAGATTCGGAAATAGCAAAAAAGTTTTAGTCATCCTACACAAATTCATACATAAATCTGATTTACATACTGATTTCTGATCTACATAATTCTGATTTGATGAAAAAGCTAGATGTAATTGGAAGGAGTGCATTAAAATCGCTTCTAAATGTTTCAAAACACAGTAAGAACTATACAAATTCGTTATTTAAAATCCAGGAAATTTCAAAAAGTATTCAACAAAATAAATTAAACTTGTTTCTTCGTCTTCTTAATAATAAAACAACTTCAGACATTATCTTTTCACAACTGAAACACCCCTTATTTAAACATTCGTTTGTTGGCGATGTTTAGGACCTATGCCGTTTTCGGATGCTAAATTTTCAAAACTTAATTCAAAATAAAAAGAAGATAAAAACAGCACTTTCTAAAAGTGAAATTCCCTCCGAAGTTGAACAAACTTTGAAACATGCAATAGAGTGCTGGAATGCGAAAGAGCAAAGAGGAATTTTTAAACAAATTCTGGAAGAAAAAATTCTTAAGTGAAAATCACGAGAAATAACTTTCTTATTTTTCTTTTTTACCTTGTAAATTACATTGGGTGTTTAATAAATGAAATAATAATAATAATAACAAAGACTCAGGCTATATTTTGTAACGTTTAGCGCCAAGTTCAGTAAAGAATTAACTCAACGAATTAGGAGATGGTTATTTTTCTACTGCTACCAACGATTCCAACCATAAACAAATAAATATTTTCCAATTATAATAACATATTTTTCAGTGCATGGTTTGGCAGTAAAATTATTCGATTTTGCAAATTTGCCGTAAGAAACGTCGACCATAATAGTTAAATATTTGAAAAATTGTTTACAAAAAAATAATCTGTATCCGACAAAATTAGTAGCCTGCAGTGCAGAAAATGCTAATGTGAGTTTTTACGGTGCTAATCAACATTGGCAGAAAAATGTTTTCGCCAAATTAAAAACCTTGAATTTTAAATTAATTGCTGTTGGTTGTCTGGCGCATATATGCCATAATGCGGCAAAAAAAAGCACGAGAAAGATTATCACTGGACGTTGAAATGATATTATTTAAAGTTTTGAGCTATTTTAATGGGTTGACATTGCGTTATGAAAATTTTAAGGAATTTTGTGAATTTGTTGAAAATGAATATGCTACTTTTCCTACACATTAGCGTACTAGGTGGCTAAGCATATAGTTTGCTATTAGCTTTTAACATCAACCGATTGGTTGATGTTAAAAGCTAATATTAAATATGACGAAGTTCAAAGTCGGCTGAGTTTTTAATTGCAGAGAATGCCATGAAAGATTCGTTATTTGATGAAACAAATGAGTTAAACTCAATAATGGAAGCTTTCTCTAGTAAATTAAAGAATTTACCGATTGATAAAAAATGGTCTACTTTGTTTCGAAACAAAAAATTTGTTGCTTTGAAAACTCTAGTAAACGTAATATTATCGATTCCTACATCAAATGCGGCTGTGGAAAAGAGTTTTCCTTTGCAAAAAGAAGTGGACGAACAATCGAAATCAATTGAATGCTTTGAAAACTCTAGTAAACGTAATATTATCGATTCCTAAAATAGTTGTGAAACGTGCTCGCTTTCTGAAATTAAAATAAATCATTAATAATTCTTTATTGTGTGGTGAAATGTATAAAAAGATTTTGGGTGGCAAAAATTTGCTGAATCAGGTATCTTCTAACAGTAAATACGTGTGAATTTGAACTGTTGTAATTGAAGTTTATGGTATTAAACGTTATTCTGAAAATTGCTACTTTTTTTAAAATGTCCTGACTTTGTACCAAAGGTCTCTGGGCACCCTAAAGCTGCTTTTCTCAATGACATTTCTTTTTACTTTATTATTACGCAATAATTAATTAGTAAAAACACTTATCTAACTTTTATCTCTTCCTGATGATCCAGCAATGGTGAAACTCCAAGTCGAAGATAAAAGTTAGATAAGTGTTTTTTACTAATTAATTATATATATATATATATATATATATATATATATATATATATATATATATATATATATATATATATATATATATATATTTATATACATAAACACGTCTGGTTTTGCTTTGCTATATGATGTTATCGAAACTTAGGAGTTTCCAGACAATTTTGAAATAGAAGTAAAATATCAATGTATGGAAATGATAGAGCAATGCCTAAAAATGATGATAAAATTTTTTTCCACTGCGTGAGATCAAAAAACGCTTAGAAAAATAAAAACAAATACGCATCGAAATTCGTAATTGTCACATAGCCAGGAGATGAAATCGTCGTCCTTCTCTTTATTTTCTTTATTTCAAAGTGACTCAGATATTTTTAGTAACAAAAAATTATTTTTAAAGCCCAACAAACAATTCAAAAATCATTAAAACAATAAATTGCGAGGTTGGGATCATGATAAATGCGATCTTTCTTATTTTGCCCCCCTGTCACATTTTGCCTAGTCTCTACGTTAAACAAATTTTGGCTTAAAGGGCTACAGAGCTCAGAATTATAACAGTGGCAAATAGAACCGGTCTCCGTTATGATTATTTTAAATTATTTTCATTTTAATATTTTTAAATCTTTTAAAGAATTTCTGTATTTTTGGTAACTTTTGTTTATATATAATCAACATGAGTATTCCGTGACAGATTTTAACCAATATAAATACCAAGGATGTTTTAAAGGAATCTTCTTTAATTTTTACTCTTCTGATGAAAAGTAAGAGAAATCTTTACGCAAAAGTTTTTTTGTTGAGGAACGGATTTCCATTCCTTAACAAAAAAATTTTTTTTGTTGAGAAAATTTTTTCTTATTGATAAAACACAATAGGGGAGAACCTTAATGAATGGGACAAATATTGAATGGGACAAAATCAAATTTGCATAGAAGTATCTACGGTTGGCTATCCAAACTTCTGTTGTAAGAAGTGTTTGACACAACTATTCAACAGACCAAATCTTTGTAATTGTGTTTTGAAGAACAATAAGTAATTTTTAAAAACAATTTTCTGTGTCTGATTTTGCAACGGTCACTAAAGTTATGGAAAATAAAACTCCATTTTCAAACACCCAAATGTCTCTACTTTTTAAATTTATAAAGCATTTGTGGTTAGGTATTACTATTTTTAGCCTGTTCTGTCATTTGTGGATATAGTGGAAAGCCTATTGAATGGGACAAAGTATTGATTATTGAATAGGACTTTTCCAAACGGCCTGGTGTGAAGATAATATTTCGGCAACTTAGTTATGGTCAAACATAATTTTATTTTTAAATACGTTTTAACTTGATGTTAGAATGTGGTTCTAAAGAAGTGTGACTAATGCTTTAGCTAAAATTCAATATTAGTTAAGAGATAACTAAATCTCTATTAAAATCTTTTCTTTAGTATTCTTTAAAGTTAAGTCGATCAATAGTTTATTAAATGAAATTAATTTTAAATATTTAATTAGATATGTTGATGTATAATATTTATAATATGTATAAATGTTTAGATATGTTGTTGATAAGAGAGTATTAAAAAGATGGCGGATATTATTATATGTATATATATAAATATATATATATATATATATACACATTATATATATATATATATATATATATATATATATATATATATATATATATATATATATATATATATATATATATATATATATATTTATATATAAATATATATATTTTTAATTCTTGTTTCGTACTTATTTATTGTATTTATATACATTTATGTATATCTATTTACACACACACACACACACACACACACACACACACACACACACACACACACACACACACACACACATATATATGTATGTATTTATATCATATACTATATGTATGTATACGTATCATACATATACGTACAAATATATGTGTGTGTATATCTGTGTGTATTTTAATTAAATATTTCATGTTTGTATTTAAATATTTGCATATTGCATATATTTGGTTTTTTGTGAAGTTTTAAATTTTATTTTAGATGAAACCAAACACAAAATTAATACGTGAAAACTCTTTAGATGTTGAAGATGCAGTCAAAAGTGTTCTTAAGGGTATGTCCATACGAGATAAAGCTGAAATATACAGTTTATCAAAATCTGCAGTATGTAGAGCTGTTAAAATGGCAAGATGTCAAAAGCTGCTAGACTATAAAAACATTGTACACATTAGAAATAGAAAAATATTTCATGTGTTCAAATATGTGCTATGGTTTAACTAAATCACAAACTAGGCAGTTAGCCTACAAGTACGGATTTGCATTATATTCTAACAGTAGTCCAGAGTCATGGCACCAAAATAAAATGGCAGGAAAGCAGTGGTTGGAAAGTTTTTGGTACGACATCCAAAATTATCACTACGTAAGCCAGAAAAAATTAGTCTTGCTTGTGCAACTGCCTTTAATGAACATAAAGCGTCAATGCTTTTTGATAACTTGTTAGAAGTTCAATTAAAATATAAATTCAAACCAGAATGTCTTTTTAACGCAGATGAGACAGGATCATTATAGCAGTAACAGATCCTCCAAAGATGTTAGCTTTTGTGAATGCAATGGTTAATTCAGTTCCACCTGTCTTTATATTTCCGAGAGTAAACTACAAGGATTTTATGATAAGTGGAGCCCCAACAGGAAGCTTAGGGCTGTGAAACAAAAGTGGTTGGATGACAAGTGAGAACTTCTTTGTTGCAATGAAGCACTTTTTTTCCCATGCTAAGCCATCTGTGGATCATCCAGTGCTGTTATTAATGGACAACCACGAAAGCCACATTTCATTTGAAACAATAACATTTGCAAAGTAACTCCTTGATTTTATTAATATTTCCACCACACTGCAGTCATAGATTGCAGCCTTTGGATGTTTCGGTGTTTGGTCCTTTTAAATCTTATTTTAGATTGGCTCAGAATCTAGGGAGACTTATTAACATATATAATTTACCTCAGCTAACATGCAAGGCATATATTATGTCGTTCAAAATAAAAAATGCTTGCAGTGGGTTTTCTAAATGTGGGATTTCTAAATGGGGAAAGTGATTTCATATCATCTAGTGTTAGTAACAGTCCTCTTCCCGTCGAGCAAGCAGAAAATAAACAACCAGATAATCAACAATCATATGAAAAAAATAAACAAGTTGATTCTTCAGAATCATAAGTCAAAATAGTTAGTCCAGAAACCATTCATCCGTATTCTAAAGCACCCCCAAGAAAAGATTCCAAAAAAAAGAAAACACCAGGTTAAAAGTACTATATTTACTAAAACTCCAGAAAAGCCAGTAAAAATAAGAGGAAAATTTTTTAAACTAACACACAAAATCGAAAAAAAAAATTGACCTTAAAAGAGTGAAAGAAACAGAAAACTCTGATGCAGATTTTTTAATTGTGTCATCTGTAAAAAATGCACCCGTAAACCAACAACAACAAAATACTTGCAAAATATGCAAATGCAACTGGAAAAATTTCTTTCGGCCTGCTTGGATTCAGTGTTTTACCTGTCAATGGTGGATATGTGGTAGTTGTAATAATAACAGCAAGAAGCGTTATTATGAATGCGAACTATGTGAAGTTGACTGTTAATATCTTCTACACCTTCTTTGATTTATTGGTTTTTATTTTATGTACTTTGCAACAAGCAATAATTGTTGATTTTTGTATTTTGGTTAAACATGAAAAAAATGAATTTTTGAAATATCTAATATGCTTTGTTATTGAGTTTTTTGAAAGTAAACTAGATACTTTATATGGTATAAAGTTTTATATGCTATTTATTTATAATTTGTAATTTAGCATAGGGATGCTGCAGGCAATGACTCATTTCCCTATTGGAAATGTGTAGTTACTGGGAATTATATCCAAGCATTTAAACAACGCTTTTTGTTTTACTAAATTAATTAAATAAATTTTAATATACATATATTTTTTAATAAAATTATTTTAGGTTTGTCAATATATACAGACATTCTGCTATATTTATAGCTTTTTTGGGTTCTCTAATGGTAGAAACTACCCTTACTGCTTCACTGTCTTGAAACTTACTTAGGACCTCTCTTCTTTTAATATATATTTAGACTTGTCCCATTCAATAATTTTTTTAGTCCCATTTAATGAGTAGTTTTTAATAAATGGGACAAATGCCATGGTCTAATAAAACTCTTTATACCCATATGCGGAATCAATTTTTTTGTTTTTGTTTATCATAGTACGAGAGTTAACAGTTATCAAACTATTTTCAAAGTAAATTTTAAACAAATTTATCAACCTCAAAAAATGCATTTTACGAAAACTGTCCCACTCATTGAGGTCCTCCTAAATTCAAAAGAATTTATTGTGTTTTATCAATAAGATTAATTTAATGCAATTGAGCCAGGTAGAAGTTTGTACAATTTCTTTATTCAAATTTTAAAATAGTTTGTTTCTGTCTTTGTCCGATAAAAATAAATTGGTATCGTCAGCAAACACAAAGCTCATTAGATCCAAAAGCTTTGTTATTTCAATCATTTGCGTATTTGTAAATTGAAATAACTTGAAAATTGAAAACTTTAAAAATAATATCGTTCAAGTTTTCGTAGCATTCTATACTTGTGTTTCCAGTAACCTCTTTCGCATCAATTGTTTTGTTTCTTTTAAGAAATTTAAAGGCTCTTTAAATCACTTTAATTGATAAATCAATATATTTACACATCGTTACGTTACAATTACATAATATAATATAATGCAACGTAAAAAATAAAATTATATATAACATATTATTACCACGTATCATAATAAAAAGTGGTTTAACAAATACAACTAAGTATAACGTAAACTAATAGCGTTTCTTATCATAAAAACATGTTATTGTAAAGGAAAACTCGTAGAAGTCTGAGAAGACTTATCATCGAGTACCTCTTTAAGTGGTTAAATAAAGTCTATTTTATATTTTTATATAATCAGAAGTGGTTAAACAGTATACAGTCAGTGATACACATAAATATTTTAGTATAAATTTTGTTGAGAAAACGTTGAAATAATGTTGATTGACGTTGATTGACGTTGATCGACGTATTTTCAACGTTATTCGGACGTCGTGATAAAAAGTTCACGCCTTCTTTCTAACCGATGTTATAAAACCTGTGCAGAGGTGGCGTTGAACCACAGATGAGGCAAGCGCGCTAACCACTGCGCTACGACTGCATAATAAGGGTTTTGAAGTCACCCATTTTTACATTTTTGGAGTCCGATAAAAGAAAATAAAAAAAGTTTTTATATTAACCCTTAAAGTGCGCGTAATAAGTTTGTTATATATTACTTTAGCGTCACCTCTAAAGTTTGAGAAAAAAAGAAAGTAGTTTCCTAGGATGAGCTTTATTTAATGAAACTCAAAAAAACTCAAAATAACGAAAAATCAATAACAAAAAAATTTAAATGAAATTGTATCTTTAAAGATTATACTTAAGTAAAAAGTAACTATTTCAACCATGAAAAAAAATAATAATGATTCTTTCCTATCTCTATAAAAGTTAACGATTTTTCGAAAAAACTTTCGCTATTAAAATACATAAATAAAGCTCCGCGGAGAATAACTCTAGAAAAACGCGCTTTGCGTAATAAAAAGCCGCATCTCATTTTGAGCGTCAAAAAACGTATCACCTTAAGCAACTTCACCAAGAACATATTTTAATAAGCAATCATAATTTAAATAGCATAACTACAGATTATGTACTATCTCATATAACCCAAGGAAATAGCAGTAGATAAGCATAAAATATTGAGGATGTAATTAATTTTTGATGGTCTTGTTTCGTTCTGACGTATTTACAAAATATAGAATAATAAAAAATTATAAAGGGGATGGTAAATTTTTTTAACAGTAAATCAATAAAAGAAAATTAACTATACAACCAAGAAATTAAAATAACACTGTCAAACTTGTGTGTATTCACTTAACCAAAAAAGTTCGCGAAAAATTCATTAGTCTACCCGTAAAAGAGGTTATACCGTCTTAGGAACCTGCTCATCTTACGCAACCATCCCTTATATGTTAATAAAACATGTTTTGTATTCAATTACAACTCATGTTATATAATCAATTCAAATTCTAAAAAAACAATGGTGCAATGGTGTTAGCGAAATAGTTATGAAGCGCTTTTTTAGTAAATAGTTATAATTCTTATTTTTCAGGGATTTTTAAAGAACTTTATATATTTAAACTGTAACTCTAATAAAATTCATTGCAAACTTCAATTTGAATAAATTAGATTTCTTTAAAATTTAAAAAAGATTTTCTATGCAATTTTATTTTATCTCCAGATTTAAAATGCATTTTTATTATCATGTTTAATAACTCATTCTTTACAATCAATTACAAGTGATGCTTTATAATCAATTACAATTCTGAAAAACGACCGTAACGTTTTTCGTTGACATGACTTTTATCTTATTTTCTTACGAGTTGAGCCTCATGCATTTTTATTGGGTTGAGCTCACAATGAAACTTTAGAATAAAGAATAGTTTATTAAAAGTTCCTTTACAACTATTTTGCTAGAATCATTGCTCTCATTTTATTGCCTTACTGTAACAACATTAAGTAGTTTTACTAAATTAAATTCGTGATTGTTAGTTTTCGATTTTTGTACAGCTAACAATGTTTTTTTGACAGTTTGGTTTTGAATTAAATAATATATTGAATATCCAATGTCTTTTGACGCTGGTTCATCACTCGATTCATCAAACATGTTTGTTTTTGACCCATTTTGCTGATTAACTTATAAAACCCTCCAAGTTAGCTGGTGATACAACTAAATTATTTGTTTTAAAATCTAAATTAGACCAAATGTGATTTCAATTATAAAATACTTCTTTTTTTTTTGATACGATACATGCCATTGTGCAAGATAGTTTGTAAGTATTTTAATCTCGTTTTTAATAAATTTTCTTTGTCTTCTCTGACATTAATCTAAGTCTTGAATAAATAAAATTAATAAATGAATGACAGTTATTAATTAATCAACTAAGATACATAATTATTTAATCCTAGTAATTATGTTTTCAAATTTTTTTACATTTTCATAAGTATTTTTTGAAACCTAAAACCATTCTACCATTTGTTTTAAATTATTTTCTTTAATTCCTTTACAAAAAAATACCTACAAAGTAAAACCGGAAAAACTGGGCTAAGCAAACCAAGATCAATCGTGATAAAACTCATGAACTATAAAGATAAAATTAGCATATTAAAGAATTCAAAAAAGTTAAAAGGAACAGGAATATTTATAAATGAGGACTACTCCTTGGATACCCTAACCATACGGAAAAATCTCTTTGAAGAAATGCGAACTCACAGGAACAACGGTAAATATTCTGTTGTTATTTATGATAAATTAGTAGTTAAAGATTTTAAAAAATCACATAAGAATGCTTAAAGTATATTTATTTATTATATTTTTATGTCTTAAATAATATTCTTAGTTTTTATTGTTAAAATGACGGAAGCCAACAGTTTTATGTTTTTGACATATCAGAAAGGAAAGACGCACTAAACCGAATTAATGACGATGATAAAAACATGAACTTTTTTGACGAATTTTCAGTAGATACGACTTATTACAATGTTGACGATGTTAACATATTCTTAATTCTTCATCATCTTATTTTTCATTATTACATATAAACATCAGAAGCATAAATAAAAACTTTGAAAATTTAAAATTGATGTTAAATAATATAAGTAACAAGTTTAGTATTATCTGTCTGACAGAAACTTGGTGTCATCGAGACGCAATAAATTCTAACTTTCAATTATCAGGGTATAAACCTATTCATCAACCGAGAGAAAACGGCAATGGCGAGGGCGTATCTATTTTCGTCCAAAACTCATTGGTTTTTAAACATGTTGAAAACCTCAAAGTAAATGACGCTAATTGTGAGTCATTAACTATTGAAATAATTTATAAAAAAAATAAAAATACATTTATAACTGCAATATATAGACCGCCAAATGGTAATTACAATCAATTTGAAAACCGCTTAAACTAATTGCTACCAAAGCTTATTAAAAAAAATGTGTACTTATTAGGTGATTTTAATTTAAATTTATTGAATAATAAAGCTAATAACCAAGTCGTGAATTTTATAAATACACTTTTGCAATACAGCGTTTTTCCCATGATTAATAAGCCAACACGTGTTACTAAAACAACTGCTATTATCGATATATTATTACTAATAATTACACAAGGACTAAAATCCAAAGTGGTATTATTAAAACAGATTTAACTGATCACTTTATAGTTTTTCTGATAATAAATTCTGCAACCCTTGAGAATAAAATAAAAACAAAAACGGTGTACGTAAGGAAAATAAATAATGAATCAATCGCCACGTTTCGTGATCTCTTACATGAAGTAAACTGGGAACTTTTAACTGATTCCAATGACGTTAATGATGGCTACAATTTTTTTATTCGCATGTTTACAAAACAATACGAAAAAGCCTTTCCAAAAATAAAAAAAATTGTTAATTCTAAAAATTTGTTAAGTCCGTGGATGACGAGAGGACTCATTAAGTCGTCAAAAAGGAAACAAAAACTTTACCAAAAATTTTTAAAAAAAAAGAACTACAAAAATGAAATCAAATTCAAAAAATATAAAAATTCTTTTGAAAAATTAAAAAAGCAATCCAAAAAAAATTACTACTCTTCGTTACTTAATAAAACATTTGGAAATGCAAGGAAAACATGGAATGTAATTAAAGAAATAACAGGAGTGGGAATTGTGAAAAGTGATAATCTTCCAAAAAGATTGCAAAGAGATGATAATAGAGGAGATGCTTTTGTTAATAAAGAAATTGCTGAAACATTTAATAGCTTTTTTATAAATATAGGAAAAAAGCTTGCCGGTGCAATTCCTGAGGGAAAAAAATCATTTAAATTTTTTTTGAAAAAATCTGATTCCTTCATGGAGGTCTGGAGCTTTTAATTGATGAACTTCGACTAGCAATAAGTATGCTGAAAACAAATAAAAGTGCGGGTCTGGATGAAGTTAACCCTGATGTTGTAAAAGCGGTCTCAGATAATATAGAGAAACCTCTTTTTAAAATTTTTAATCTTTCCCTAAAAAACGGCATTTTTCCTGACCAACTAAAATTAGCAAAAATAATTCCGATATACAAAGGCGGTGATGACTCAATCAAATCTAACTACAGACCAATTTCCATACTTTCTTGTTTTTCCAAAATACTAGAGCGTATTATGCACAACAGTCTGTACAATTATCTTGAAAAAAACAACATTCTTTATCATAAACAGTTTGGATTTTGCAACAACCATTCCACGGAACATGCAGTAATTGATCTTGCCAACCAAATTTTAAATGGTTTTGATAACGACAGTTACACACTCGGAATTTTTCTAGATCTATCAAAAGCATTTGATACTGTCAACCACAAGATTCTAATTTATAAACTACACAATTATGGAGTAGTTCACTCCAATTTAAAGTGGCTGCAATGTTATTTACAAAATTGTAAACAAGGAGTACCATATGACTTAACAAGTTCCCCATTTGAATCAATAAATTGCGGAGTTCCACAAGGATCAATACTTGGGCCCCTGCTGTTTTTAATTTATATTATTGATATTTATTTGCCTTCAAAAATATTTAATTATATTATTTTTGCTGATGACACAAATGTTTTCTTTCCTGACTCAAATTTAAAAAAAATTTTTTATATTGTAAACACAGAATTAACATATCTTAATGAGTGGTTTGAAGCAAATAAACTTTCATTAAATATTGAAAAAACGAAATATATTTTGTTTGCTAAGTCATCTAAATCCGAGAACCTTCCACTCAAATTACCTGAACTAACAATTAACAATATTAAAATAAAAAGAGATTTTTCAATAAAAATACAAGGAATAATTTTCGATGAGAATTTAAATTGGAAAAGCCAAATAAAGCTAGTCGAGAACAAAGTTTCAAAGACCCTGGGGATTATGTACAAGACAAAACATCTTTTAAATAATTTATGTTTAAAAAATTTATACTTTTCATTTATACATAGTCATATTAACTATTGTAATATTGCCTGGGCAAACAATCATTTATCTTTCTTAAAAGTTATTTATACAAAACAAAAGCAAGCAAGTAGATTAGTTTTGGGCGCAAGTAGATACGAAAGTGCCGAGCCGTTACTCAAGGAAATAAATGCTCTAAATGTATACAAACTAAATATATACCATAACTTGTTATTTATGTTTAAACTTCAAAATGAAATGATTCCAAAATATATTTTTAAAAGTTTCACTCGAATTAATCATAAATATGAAACAAGACATTCAATGAGTAATTACTACATCCCACTAACATCACTCAAAAAATCTGACTTCTCGACTATATGCCGGGGACCGCGCTTGTGGAATTCGGTTCTTGACGAAAACATGAAAAAAATAAAATCTATTGCTACATTTAAAAGAACTATAAAAAAACACTTACTAAATTTAAACATTACGTACATTCTCTCATTTTTTTGAAAAAAAAATCGAAATAGTTTTGTATTTTTAATTTTTTATGTACTTTATTTAATTTTAATATTGTATTGAATATGTATATGCATATGAAGCGAATTAAATTTTTTTTTTGTTGTTTATTGTCTTTAATATGTATACGAATATGCACAGATTTGTAATTTTTTATTTGTTATTTCATATATTAACTTTATCTTAAATTTCTTCTTTTTTTAACTTTAAGTTCTTTTTTTAACTGTAAGTTCTTCTTTAACCTTCTAATATTTCTAACCAATTTTTTTTTTTTAAAATTAATAATTTCACTCTTTTATGTAATATTGGAAAATGTAAAATTTAATTGTATTTTTTTTTTTGTATTTCACAAAGGGGCTTGATGATAAGTCATTTTGACTTCTACTTGCCCCAGTCAGCTTGTAATTATATATATTTGTTTAAATTTATAGATAATATTGTGAAATGCGTAAAATGACGAAATAATGACGAAATAAAAAAAAAAAAAAAAAAAACTTTTTTACAACATTTAGAAATCATTACTTTTTTAAAATTATTTAGCGCTCACGGAGGCAAATGATTGCTGCCACACTTCTTATGGAAGTTGGAAGACACTAATGATTTAAAAACATCAATATAAGTAAAAGGTAGAAATTGAAACAATTTTTTAATTCTTTATCAAAGTTTGAAATTTCTATTGCAAATTTTTTATGAAATTTCATTTTTTATTTTAACTGCCTGTTAGAAATATGAAAAAAAATTGCTAATATATGTATCTTTCCAATGATGAATATATTGGCAATTTTTCAATGATATTAAAAATAAATTACTAATATAAATCTTAAAACTTTTTATCAAACATTAAAATCCTAACATCAAAAAGCTACTACCACTGACCCGGACCTATTCATAATTTCATAAAATGAAACATTCTTAGTAAGGGTGTTAGTAACAAAACCCACTATCAGATATAATGTTTATACCTATAAAATAAGAGCGTTAGTAACAAAACCCAATAACAGATGCAATGGTACTTTTTTAATTTTTAACCACATGATTTCCCATTGTGCAGCGTTGAAATAACGGTCTTGTCACAGAGCACCGCGGAGGTGCATTTAACCAGGAAGTTCATGTCTCCTTCTATACTGCGATGCGAAAATATGTTCAGAGCTCGTTTTGAACCTAAATCTTCTGCTTCTAAAGCAAGCGCTCTAACCACTGCGCCTTGGCCGCGTGGTTTTCCAGCAGTGGCTTTCCATTTTGGTGGTTTTCCATTTTCATTCCAGCAGTTTAAACAGTGAAATAGGCCAAGATATCCAATAATTGGTCAAACAGTAAAATCCTCATATATCTTCAAACCATTGACAATATTATAAGTAACAAAACTTGAAAACAAGAATATAAACGACTATTTTCTATGGATCCAACTTGACAAATATTTTGCAAAATTATTATATTACTATCAAACGTGTTAATGCAATGTACCGATGCAGTATGCTTAACAACATTTACAAACATACCTTGTGTAACTTTAAGTAGTACCTGTTTTGGACATTGGTTTTTCACTAAGCATGAAGATTGAAGTGAACAGCGTCTTTAATTATCTTCTGAATATTAGAAAAACCACAATAACAATCAGCGGACAGAAACGTCTGTAAGATGTTTATATACTATTTTAGGTTTGAACAATTTTTTAGTTTATGACGTTTATAATAACTTCATGAGTCCGAAGAACATTTTATAGATGTCTAAAGAACGTTCTGTATGTCAAGAATGTTTTGTGCCTAATAGGTAAATTTAATAAATGCGGTAAGTTTTTTAGTCATTTTTGTAATCTAAAAAAAACAGGAGAGCGCAAAGATATACAGTACTTTACTTGGTATACTTAAAGAAATACTCGGGTACAGTTGTCCTTTTTTCGCAGAAACGTTGCAGTGAACAGACGCTTTTTAACAGCTCTTCAAGTATTTATCAATCCATTACCCTTACATTATTATGAGTAGCTATAAATTATTAAAATAAAAGATCAACTTATTAATATTAAAATGGAATAATGTAAAATGATAGTTACGCTTGTAGAAGTTAAAAAAATGATGATGGAAATGTTTTTGAGAATATAGAAAAGAAATGGAAACAATGCTTAAACAACAACAACAAATATTTATAGATATCTTAAGCGCAAACACAAAAATAATTAACGAGACACTTGATAAAGTAGAAGAAAACTCTAAAGAAAATGCAAACAAAATAAAGATAATAGTAAAAGATATCGAAGACATAAAATTGAGCTTAAACTTTCATGATGAAGTTTTTGACAAAAAAATCGCAACTATCCACAGGCAAAACAATGAGCGAGGAGATTAAGAAAATATCACAACGCAAAATATAAATGAAAAACTAAGAAAGTTTGAAGATAGATTGAGAAAAAAATAATATAAGAATAGACGATAAATTTGATAAATTTAGAATAATTTTAGTTAATAAGTTGCGACTAAATGAAATCGAACGAGCTCCTCGAGGAGCTCGTTCGATTTCTATTCATTATAACTCTTCTACAGTATTTTCTCTTCGAACAGGAGTCCGAAAAGAAAGATGCTCCAGAAGGGTTATAATGAGGTTATTAAGATACAATGATAAAACAAAAATTCTAAAAAGAGTCATATAAACTAAAAGGTACAATTATTTATTTAAACGAAGATTTTTCCCATGAGACTGTCAATAAAAGGAAAAAAACTCCTAGCTGAAGTAAAAGAAAGACGCAATAATGTTAATTTAAGGTACAACAAAATTATTAAATTAAATAATGAACAAAAAAACAACTCATTTATTATATTTAAATCTTACAGATGTATATATGTATACATACGCATATATATATATATATATATATATATATATATATATATATATATATATATATATATATATATATATATATATATATATATATATTTATAATCTTTATTAACAATTTTCTTTTCAAACAGTTAATTTTTTTTAATATGGCAATGACGGAAACAAAGTATTTTGAATTTTTTGATAAAAAAAACACTCTTCTTCTGAACAATAAAAACGACCATTTTTTTGAAAACAACTTATTAAAGTCTAACTACTATAGTATCGAAGAATTATCTTGTTTTATAAATGCGTCACAAAATACATTTTCAGCGCTGACATTAAAGAGACATTTCTCTTAACATATTTTCTATTAAAACGATTTTCTTAACATTAAAACGAGGCCAGTAAGGACAAAAATGTAAACAAATTGCGACAAATCGCCTAAATTAATCTTTTTAGTTTTCTAATTTTCTGCTTATTTAGTAAAAAAAAAAACTTTGAATTTTTGGTAAAACAATTTACAGAAGACAATAAAAAGTTCACAAATCTCAAAGACATGTTAAATCATATTAAAATTGTTGAAAGTTAGTTATAAAATTAACCATGCATTTCCTTGTTTGCAAGTCCAGTAAGACTTGTAAATTAATTCTAGGAATATATATAAATATGTATATATATATATATATATATATATATATATATATATATATATATATATATATATATATATATATATATATATATATATATATATATATGTGACGGAGGTTGTGATAGGATTATTCACCTCGTATTCAAAATGGACATCACTCCCAAGAAACGTGCAAGCATTATAGCTCTTAAAGAACAGGCTGGTTTGAGCATTAGATAGATTTCTAAGAAAATGAAGGTGGCCGAGTCAACCGTTGGTGACATCTTGAAAAAGAAAAAAAGACACTTGTGAATCTTCAACACTGCGACAAGGAAGATGTGGAAGAAAACGCAAGACAACACCTCGCGATGATACAGTTATCATCAGAGAAAGTATAAAGAGTCCTAAGAAAACAAGTGCAGACCTTCAGAGAGATTTGTCCACATCAGGCGTTAATATTTCTTCTTCAACTGTCAGACGAAGGCTCCTTGAAGTTAGATTTGTCAGAAAACCTCTAAAGAAACAGTTATTGACATTGGTTATGAAGAGAAAATGTCTTCAATGGGCACGTAGGTATTCTCAGTGGACAGCAGACGACTAGAAAAAAGTAATATTCTCCGACGAATCGCACTTTGAAGTCCATGGCTACAGGTCAAAGTTTGTGAGACGAAGCAAAGGTGAACCGCTTCGGTCAGGACATATTCAACAAGCACCCAAACATCGGCCTAAGAAGATGTTTTCGGGTAGTTTTAGTGCTAAAGGTCTTGGACGACTCATTAACGTTGAGGAAATGATAAATAGTGATAAATACAAGGCTATTTTAGAAACTCATTTGTTTCCTAGTATGACAAGGGACTTTCCTGATGGAGATGGTATTTTTCAGCAGGATCACGCACCATACCATACATCACGTAAAATGCGCACATTCTTTGAAGAAAGTGGACTAGAGATTTTAGACTGGACTGAAAATTCTCCAGACATCAATCCCATTGAAAACTTATGGGCTATAATCAAACAAAGACTACTGAAAGATGAATGTTCGACAATGGCAAAGCTAATTAGTGCTGTAATTAGGATCTGGTATCATGATGAGCAAGTGACTAAAATGTGTTCAACTTTGGTCGAATCCATGCCAAATTGTGTTTCAAATGCTTGTAAAAGCAAAAGGAGGTCATATCTTCTATTAATTATATCATATTTTGTACCATTGGTTTGATTTTTTTGAATAAAACTTCAATGTGGCAAATAATTGTGTTATTTCAACCACTGTCCGAACTAATTTGCACAATACTGTATATATATATATATATATATATATATATATATATATATATATATATATATATATATATATATATATATATATATATATATATATATATATATATATATATATATATATATATATATATATTTATATATATACAGTATCGGAAAAAACGAGTGCAACCAAATAATGCTAATTAAGTTTCTTTATATAAAAATTATGCATTTTTTCAATTTATATAAATAACTATGTAACTGTTTAGAAACAAAGTTATTCAAAATTTATTCATCAGAAATTTCATTATTTGTACACGAAAATTAATAAATTAATCAAAAGTATTAAAAAATGTTGATTTCCTTCTGGACAAAACAAGCGCAACCCGACAAAATTTTGACCAAGCTGTATTTCGCTATCAATATTTCGTTGCGAATCCTTTGTTGTCAATCACAGCCTTGCATCTTCGAGGCATAGATTCGATTAGGTGATCAATGAAACTTGTAGAATTGCTGCCCAGGCCTTTTGGATTTGTTCAAACAGTTGATCATTATTACGAACACCTTCATGATTAACTCTGCGGTTGACGATCTCCCACAGGTTCTCGATAGAAGCTGAGATCTAGAGATTGAGGCGGCCAATCCATCACCGATAGGTGGTTGTCTTGAAACTACTGCTTGACTACATTTGCAGTGTGTTTTGGATCGTTGTCTTGCTGAAAAACCCATTTTATTAGCATATTCCATTCAGCATAAGGTAACATAACATCTTTTAGGATATTTTTATACATGAAACGGTCCATTATTCTATCGTTTCGATGTATTGGACCTAGACCGTTAGCAGAAAAACACACCCAGACCATTACATTGCCTCCATCATGCTTCACGGTCTTATGGCAGTAACGTAAATCAAGGCGTTTTCCGGCTGGTCGACGTACACAGCAATTGCCATCGCTCCCAATGATGTTGAACTTCGATTCATCACTGAACAGGACAGCTTGCCATTTCTGCACATTCCAGTCAATATGAGATGTAGCAAACAGGAGTCTTTTTTTCTGGTTTTTTAGTGAAATTAGCGGTTTCTTTGCAAGGCGTCGAGAAAACAATCCGGCTTCAACAGCACGTCGTCTGATTGTTTGGTCCAATACAGGCAGCTCTAATTGCTTTTGTATCTCTACTGATGATATCCAGGGATCCTTCTCGACGGATCTGACGATCATAAAATCCTCTCAGAAGCGGTGGAACGCGCTCTCCATCCTTCCGCTTTATCCGTCATCCCTGTAAACGATATTTGGAACATAGTCTTGATACGGTCCATTTTTTCACGCGATATTTATTACAAATACTTTTTTGTGACATTCCACTTACGTATTCGCCAATATTTTTCTTTCTTAGTTCCAATCCAAGACTGTCAGGAGTCATTTTTGCAGTTGAAGTCATAAAAATAATAAAAAAAAATAATCACGCTTCTCAAGGCTTACCGCGTTACATTTACCTTGTGATGGCCATTCCACCGATCATTAAATCATTCACCTTGTTAAGGACATATTTAAATCGTTTGATGAAGACAAGTATGCCCTTCGACTTTTTATCGATTTAAGTAAAGCTTTTGATACAGTCAATCATCAAATTTCAATATTTAATGAAAGTTTATTTGCTTCAAACCACTCATTAAGATATGTTAATTCTGTGTTTACAATATAAAAAATTTTTTTTAAATTTGAGTCAGGAAAGAAAACATTTGTGTCATCAGCAAAAATAATATAATTAAATATTTTTGAAGGCAAATAAATATCAATAATATAAATTAAAAACAGCAGGGGCCCAAGTATTGATCCTTGTGGAACTCCGCAATTTATTGATTCAAATGGGGAACTTGTTAAGTCATATGGTACTCCTTGTTTACAATTTTGTAAATAACATTGCAGCCACTTTAAATTGGAGTGAACTACTCCATAATTGTGTAGTTTATAAATTAGAATCTTGTGGTTGACAGTATCAAATGCTTTTGATAGATCTAGAAAAATTCCGAGTGTGTAACTGTCGTTATCAAAACCATTTAAAATTTGGTTGGCAAGATCAATTACTGCATGTTCCGTGGAATGGTTGTTGCAAAATCCAAACTGTTTATGATAAAGAATGTTGTTTTTTTCAAGATAATTGTACAGACTGTTGTGCATAATACGCTCTAGTATTTTGGAAAAACAAGAAAGTATGGAAATTGGTCTGTAGTTAGATTTGATTGAGTCATCACCGCCTTTGTATATCGGAATTATTTTTGCTAATTTTAGTTGGTCAGGAAAAATGCCGTTTTTTAGGGAAAGATTAAAAATTTTAAAAAGAGGTTTCTCTATATTATCTGAGACCGCTTTTACAACATCAGGGTTAACTTCATCCAGACCCGCACTTTTATTTGTTTTCAGCATACTTATTGCTAGTCGAAGTTCATCAATTAAAAGCTCCGACTCCTCCATGAAGGAATCAGATTTTTTCAAAAAAAATTTAAATGATTTTTTTCCCTCAGGAATTGCACCGGCAAGCTTTTTTCCTATATTTATAAAAAAGCTATTAAATGTTTCAGCAATTTCTTTATTAACAAAAGCATCTCCTCTATTATCATCTCTTTGCAATCTTTTTGGAAGATTATCACTTTTCACAATTCCCACTCCTGTTATTTCTTTAATTACATTCCATGTTTTCCTTGCATTTCCAAATGTTTTATTAAGTAACGAAGAGTAGTAATTTTTTTTGGATTGCTTTTTTAATTTTTCAAAAGAATTTTTATATTTTTTGAATTTGATTTCATTTTTGTAGTTCTTTTTTTTTTAAAAATTTTTGGTAAAGTTTTTGTTTCCTTTTTGACGACTTAATGAGTCCTCTCGTCATCCACGGACTTAACAAATTTTTAGAATTAACAATTTTTTTTATTTTTGGAAAGGCTTTTTCGTATTGTTTTGTAAACATGCGAATAAAAAAATTGTAGCCATCATTAACGTCATTGGAATCAGTTAAAAGTTCCCAGTTTACTTCATGTAAGAGATCACGAAACGTGGCGATTGATTCATTATTTATTTTCCTTACGTACACCGTTTTTGTTTTTATTTTATTCTCAAGGGTTGCAGAATTTATTATCAGAAAAACTATAAAGTGATCAGTTAAATCTGTTTTAATAATACCACTTTGGATTTTAGTCCTTGTGTAATTATTAGTAATAATATATCGATAATAGCAGTTGTTTTAGTAACACGTGTTGGCTTATTAATCATGGGAAAAACGCTGTATTGCAAAAGTGTATTTATAAAATTCACGACTTGGTTATTAGCTTTATTATTCAATAAATTTAAATTAAAATCACCTAATAAGTACACATTTTTTTTAATAAGCTTTGGTAGCAATTAGTTTAAGCGGTTTTCAAATTGATTGTAATTACCATTTGGCGGTCTATATATTGCAGTTATAAATGTATTTTTATTTTTTTTATAAATTATTTCAATAGTTAATGACTCACAATTAGCGTCATTTACTTTGAGGTTTTCAACATGTTTAAAAACCAATGAGTTTTGGACGAAAATAGATACGCCCTCGCCATTGCCGTTTTCTCTCGGTTGATGAATAGGTTTATACCCTGATAATTGAAAGTTAGAATTTATTGCGTCTCGATGACACCAAGTTTCTGTCAGACAGATAATACTAAACTTGTTACTTATATTATTTAACATCAATTTTAAATTTTCAAAGTTTTTATTTATGCTTCTGATGTTTATATGTAATAATGAAAAATAAGATGATGAAGAATTAAGAATATGTTAACATCGTCAACATTGTAATAAGTCGTATCTACTGAAAATTCGTCAAAAAAGTTCATGTTTTTATCATCGTCATTAATTCGGTTTAGTGCGTCTTTCCTTTCTGATATGTCAAAAACATTAAAACTGTTGGCTTCCGTCATTTTAACAATAAAAACTAAGAATATTATTTAAGACATAAAAATATAATAAATAAATATACTTTAAGCATTCTTATGTGATTTTTTAAAATCTTTAACTACTAATTTATCATAAATAACAACAGAATATTTACCGTTGTTCCTGTGAGTTCGCATTTCTTCAAAGAGATTTTTCCGTATGGTTAGGGTATCCAAGGAGTAGTCCTCATTTATAAATATTCCTGTTCCTTTTAACTTTTTTGAATTCTTTAATATGCTAATTTTATCTTTATAGTTCATGAGTTTTATCACGATTGATCTTGGTTTGCTTAGCCCAGTTTTTCCGGTTTTACTTTGTAGGTATTTTTTTGTAAAGGAATTAAAGAAAATAATTTAAAACAAATGGTAGAATGGTTTTAGGTTTCAAAAAATACTTATGAAAATGTAAAAAAATTTGAAAACATAATTACTAGGATTAAATAATTATGTATCTTAGTTGATTAATTAATAACTGTCATTCATTTATTAATTTTATTTATTCAAGACTTAGATTAATGTCAGAGAAGACAAAGAAAATTTATTAAAAACGAGATTAAAATACTTACAAACTATCTTGCACAATGGCATGTATCGTATCAAAAAAAAAGAAGTATTTTATAATTGAAATCACATTTGGTCTAATTTAGATTTTAAAACAAATAATTTAGTTGTATCACCAGCTAACTTGAGGGTTTTATAAGTTAATCAGCAAAATGGGTCAAAAACAAACATGTTTGATGAATCGAGTGATGAACCAGCGTCAAAAGACATTGGATATTCAATATATTATTTAATTCAAAACCAAACTGTCAAAAAAACATTGTTAGCTGTACAAAAATCGAAAACTAACAATCACGAATTTAATTTAGTAAAACTACTTAATGTTGTTACAGTAAGGCAATAAAATGAGAGCAATGATTCTAGCAAAATAGTTGTAAAGGAACTTTTAATAAACTATTCTTTATTCTAAAGTTTCATTGTGAGCTCAACCCAATAAAAATGCATGAGGCTCAACTCGTAAGAAAATAAGATAAAAGTCATGTCAACGAAAAACGTTACGGTCGTTTTTCAGAATTGTAATTGATTATAAAGCATCACTTGTAATTGATTGTAAAGAATGAGTTATTAAACATGATAATAAAAATGCATTTTAAATCTGGAGATAAAATAAAATTGCATAGAAAATCTTTTTTAAATTTTAAAGAAATCTAATTTATTCAAATTGAAGTTTGCAATGAATTTTATTAGAGTTACAGTTTAAATATATAAAGTTCTTTAAAAATCCCTGAAAAATAAGAATTATACTATTTACTAAAAAAAGCGCTTCATAACTATTTCGCTAACACCATTGCACCATTGTTTTTTTAGAATTTGAATTGATTATATAACATGAGTTGTAATTGAATACAAAACATGTTTTATTAACATATAAGGGATGGTTGCGTAAGATGAGCAGGTTCCTAAGACGGTATAACCTCTTTTACGGGTAGACTAATGAATTTTTCGCGAACTTTTTTGGTTAAGTGAATACACACAAGTTTGACAGTGTTATTTTAATTTCTTGGTTGTATAGTTAATTTTCTTTTATTGATTTACTGTTAAAAAAATTTACCATCCCCTTTATAATTTTTTATTATTCTATATTTTGTAAATACGTCAGAACGAAACAAGACCATCAAAAATTAATTACATCCTCAATATTTTATGCTTATCTACTGCTATTTCCTTGGGTTATATGAGATAGTACATAATCTGTAGTTATGCTATTTAAATTATGATTGCTTATTAAAATATGTTCTTGGTGAAGTTGCTTAAGGTGATACGTTTTTTGACGCTCAAAATGAGATGCGGCTTTTTATTACGCAAAGCGCGTTTTTCTAGAGTTATTCTCCGCGGAGCTTTATTTATGTATTTTAATAGCGAAAGTTTTTTCGAAAAATCGTTAACTTTTATAGAGATAGGAAAGAATCATTATTATTTTTTTTCATGGTTGAAATAGTTACTTTTTACTTAAGTATAATCTTTAAAGATACAATTTCATTTAAATTTTTTTGTTATTGATTTTTCGTTATTTTGAGTTTTTTTGAGTTTCATTAAATAAAGCTCATCCTAGGAAACTACTTTCTTTTTTTCTCAAACTTTAGAGGTGACGCTAAAGTAATATATAACAAACTTATTACGCGCACTTTAAGGGTTAATATAAAAACTTTTTTTATTTTCTTTTATCGGACTCCAAAAATGTAAAAATGGGTGACTTCAAAACCCTTATTATGCAGTCGTAGCGCAGTGGTTAGCGCGCTTGCCTCATCTGTGGTTCAACGCCACCTCTGCACAGGTTTTATAACATCGGTTAGAAAGAAGGCGTGAACTTTTTATCACGACGTCCGAATAACGTTGAAAATACGTCGATCAACGTCAATCAACGTCAATCAACATTATTTCAACGTTTTCTCAACAAAATTTATACTAAAATATTTATGTGTATCACTGACTGTATACTGTTTAACCACTTCTGATTATATAAAAATATAAAATAGACTTTATTTAACCACTTAAAGAGGTACTCGATGATAAGTCTTCTCAGAGTTTCTCACGAGTTTTCCTTTACAATAACATGTTTTTATGATAAGAAACGCTATTAGTTTACGTTATACTTAGTTGTATTTGTTAAACCACTTTTTATTATGATACGTGGTAATAATATGTTATATATAATTTTATTTTTTACGTTGCATTATATTATATTATGTAATTGTAACGTAACGATGTGTAAATATATTGATTTATCAATTAAAGTGATTTAAAGAGCCTTTAAATTTCTTAAAAGAAACAAAACAATTGATGCGAAAGAGGTTACTGGAAACACAAGTATAGAATGCTACGAAAACTTGAACGATATTATTTTTAAAGTTTTCAATTTTCAAGTTATTTCAATTTACAAATACGCAAATGATTGAAATAACAAAGCTTTGGATCTAATGAGCTTTGTGTTTGCTGACGATACCAATTTATTTTTATCGGACAAAGACAGAAACAAACTATTTTAAAATTTGAATAA
Organism: Hydra vulgaris; assembly: GCF_038396675.1. Classification (NCBI taxonomy): domain Eukaryota; kingdom Metazoa; phylum Cnidaria; class Hydrozoa; order Anthoathecata; family Hydridae; genus Hydra; species Hydra vulgaris. The sequence continues at coordinate 7,181,049 of NC_088920.1, forward strand.
AGAAATTGTACAAACTTCTACCTGGCTCAATTGCATTAAATTAATCTTATTGATAAAACACAATAAATTCTTTTGAATTTAGGAGGACCTCAATGAGTGGGACAGTTTTCGTAAAATGCATTTTTTGAGGTTGATAAATTTGTTTAAAATTTACTTTGAAAATAGTTTGATAACTGTTAACTCTCGTACTATGATAAACAAAAACAAAAAAATTGATTCCGCATATGGGTATAAAGAGTTTTATTAGACCATGGCATTTGTCCCATTTATTAAAAACTACTCATTAAATGGGACTAAAAAAATTATTGAATGGGACAAGTCTAAATATATATTAAAAGAAGACTCGTATAAGTTTCAAGACAGTGAAGCAGTAAGGGTAGTTTCTACCATTAGAGAACCCAAAAGCTATAAATATAGCAGAATGTCTGTATATATTGACAAACCTAAAATAATTTTATTAAAAAATATATGTATATTAAAATTTATTTAATTAATTTAGTAAAACAAAAAGCGTTGTTTAAATGCTTGGATATAATTCCCAGTAACTACACATTTCCAATAGGGAAATGAGTCATTGCCTGCAGCATCCCTATGCTAAATTACAAATTATAAATAAATAGCATATAAAACTTTATACCATATAAAGTATCTAGTTTACTTTCAAAAAACTCAATAACAAAGCATATTAGATATTTCAAAAATTCATTTTTTTCATGTTTAACCAAAATACAAAAATCAACAATTATTGCTTGTTGCAAAGTACATAAAATAAAAACCAATAAATCAAAGAAGGTGTAGAAGATATTAACAGTCAACTTCACATAGTTCGCATTCATAATAACGCTTCTTGCTGTTATTATTACAACTACCACATATCCACCATTGACAGGTAAAACACTGAATCCAAGCAGGCCGAAAGAAATTTTTCCAGTTGCATTTGCATATTTTGCAAGTATTTTGTTGTTGTTGGTTTACGGGTGCATTTTTTACAGATGACACAATTAAAAAATCTGCATCAGAGTTTTCTGTTTCTTTCACTCTTTTAAGGTCAATTTTTTTTTTCGATTTTGTGTGTTAGTTTAAAAAATTTTCCTCTTATTTTTACTGGCTTTTCTGGAGTTTTAGTAAATATAGTACTTTTAACCTGGTGTTTTCTTTTTTTTGGAATCTTTTCTTGGGGGTGCTTTAGAATACGGATGAATGGTTTCTGGACTAACTATTTTGACTTATGATTCTGAAGAATCAACTTGTTTATTTTTTTCATATGATTGTTGATTATCTGGTTGTTTATTTTCTGCTTGCTCGACGGGAAGAGGACTGTTACTAACACTAGATGATATGAAATCACTTTCCCCATTTAGAAATCCCACATTTAGAAAACCCACTGCAAGCATTTTTTATTTTGAACGACATAATATATGCCTTGCATGTTAGCTGAGGTAAATTATATATGTTAATAAGTCTCCCTAGATTCTGAGCCAATCTAAAATAAGATTTAAAAGGACCAAACACCGAAACATCCAAAGGCTGCAATCTATGACTGCAGTGTGGTGGAAATATTAATAAAATCAAGGAGTTTTCTTTTGCAAATGTTATTGTTTCAAATGAAATGTGGCTTTCGTGGTTGTCCATTAATAACAGCACTGGATGATCCACAGATGGCTTAGCATGGGAAAAAAAGTGCTTCATTGCAACAAAGAAGTTCTCACTTGTCATCCAACCACTTTTGTTTCACAGCCCTAAGCTTCCTGTTGGGGCTCCACTTATCATAAAATCCTTGTAGTTTACTCTCGGAAATATAAAGACAGGTGGAACTGAATTAACCATTGCATTCACAAAAGCTAACATCTTTGGAGGATCTGTTACTGCTATAATGATCCTGTCTCATCTGCGTTAAAAAGACATTCTGGTTTGAATTTATATTTTAATTGAACTTCTAACAAGTTATCAAAAAGCATTGACGCTTTATGTTCATTAAAGGCAGTTGCACAAGCAAGACTAATTTTTTCTGGCTTACGTAGTGATAATTTTGGATGTCGTACCAAAAACTTTCCAACCACTGCTTTCCTGCCATTTTATTTTGGTGCCATGACTCTGGACTACTGTTAGAATATAATGCAAATCCGTACTTGTAGGCTAACTGCCTAGTTTGTGATTTAGTTAAACCATAGCACATATTTGAACACATGAAATATTTTTCTATTTCTAATGTGTACAATGTTTTTATAGTCTAGCAGCTTTTGACATCTTGCCATTTTAACAGCTCTACATACTGCAGATTTTGATAAACTGTATATTTCAGCTTTATCTCGTATGGACATACCCTTAAGAACACTTTTGACTGCATCTTCAACATCTAAAGAGTTTTCACGTATTAATTTTGTGTTTGGTTTCATCTAAAATAAAATTTAAAACTTCACAAAAAACCAAATATATGCAATATGCAAATATTTAAATACAAACATGAAATATTTAATTAAAATACACACAGATATACACACACATATATTTGTACGTATATGTATGATACGTATACATACATATAGTATATGATATAAATACATACATATATTTGTGTGTGTGTGTGTGTGTGTGTGTGTGTGTGTGTGTGTGTGTGTGTGTGTGTGTGTGTGTGTGTAAATAGATATACATAAATGTATATAAATACAATAAATAAGTACGAAACAAGAATTAAAAATATATATATTTATATATAAATATATATATATATATATATATATATATATATATATATATATATATATATATATATATATATATATATATATATATATATATATATAAACATATAATGTGTATATATATATATATATATATTTATATATATACATATAATAATATCCGCCATCTTTTTAATACTCTCTTATCAACAACATATCTAAACATTTATACATATTATAAATATTATACATCAACATATCTAATTAAATATTTAAAATTAATTTCATTTAATAAACTATTGATCGACTTAACTTTAAAGAATACTAAAGAAAAGATTTTAATAGAGATTTAGTTATCTCTTAACTAATATTGAATTTTAGCTAAAGCATTAGTCACACTTCTTTAGAACCACATTCTAACATCAAGTTAAAACGTATTTAAAAATAAAATTATGTTTGACCATAACTAAGTTGCCGAAATATATTTTTCTGCTTTTTTCACACCAGGCCGTTTGGAAAAGTCCTATTCAATAATCAATACTTTGTCCCATTCAATAGGCTTTCCACTATATCCACAAATGACAGAACAGGCTAAAAATAGTAATACCTAACCACAAATGCTTTATAAATTTAAAAAGTAGAGACATTTGGGTGTTTGAAAATGGAGTTTTATTTTCCATAACTTTAGTGACCGTTGCAAAATCAGACACAGAAAATTGTTTTTAAAAATTACTTATTGTTCTTCAAAACACAATTACAAAGATTTGGTCTGTTGAATAGTTGTGTCAAACACTTCTTACAACAGAAGTTTGGATAGCCAACCGTAGATACTTCTATGCAAATTTGATTTTGTCCCATTCAATATTTGTCCCATTCATTAAGGTTCTCCCCTATTGTGTTTTATCAATAAGAAAAAATTTTCTCAACAAAAAAAATTTTTTTGTTAAGGAATGGAAATCCGTTCCTCAACAAAAAAACTTTTGCGTAAAGATTTCTCTTACTTTTCATCAGAAGAGTAGAAATTAAAGAAGATTCCTTTAAAACATCCTTGGTATTTATATTGGTTAAAATCTGTCACGGAATACTCATGTTGATTATATATAAACAAAAGTTACCAAAAATACAGAAATTCTTTAAAAGATTTAAAAATATTAAAATGAAAATAATTTAAAATAATCATAACGGAGACCGGTTCTATTTGCCACTGTTATCATTCTTTGAGCTCTGTAGCCCTTTAAGCCAAAATTTGTTTAACGTAAGACTAGGCAAAATGTGACAGGGGGGCAAAATAAGAAAGATCGCATTTATCATGATCCCAACCTCGCAATTTATTGTTTTAATGATTTTTGAATTGTTTGTTGGGCTTTAAAATAATTTTTTGTTACTAAAAATATCTTGAGTCACTTTGAAATAAAGAAAATAAAGAGAAGGACAACAATTTCATCTCCTGGCTATGTGACAATTACGAATTTCGATGCGTATTTGTTTTTATTTTTCTAAGCGTTTTTTGATCTCACGCAGTGGAAAAAAATTTTATCATCATTTTTAGGCATTGCTCTATCATTTCCATACATTGATATTTTACTTCTATTTCAAAATTGTCTGGAAACTCCTAAGTTTCGATAACATCATATAGCAAAGCAAAACCAGACGTGTTTATGTATATAAATATATATATATATATATATATATATATATATATATATATATATATATATATATATATATATATATATATATATATATATATATAATTAATTAGTAAAAAACACTTATCTAACTTTTATCTTCGACTTGGAGTTTCACCATTGCTGGATCATCAGGAAGAGATAAAAGTTAGATAAGTGTTTTTTACTAATTAATTATTGCGTAATAATAAAGTAAAAAGAAATGTCATTGAGAAAAGCAGCTTTAGGGTGCCCAGAGACCTTTGGTACAAAGTCAGGACATTTTAAAAAAAGTAGCAATTTTCAGAATAATGTTTAATACCATAAACTTCAATTACAAAAAAACATCAAATTCACACGTATTTACTGTTAGAAGATACCTGATTCAGCAAATTTTTGCCACCCAAAATCTTTTTATACATTTCACCACACAATAAAGAATTATTAATGATTTATTTTAATTTAAAGCAAGCATTTCACGGTTTAGGAATCGATAATATTACGTTTACTAGAGTTTTCAAAGCATTCAATTGATTTCGATTGTTCGTCCACTTCTTTTTGCACAAGGAAAACTCTTTTCCACAGCCGCATTTGATGTAGGAATCGATAATATTACGTTTACTAGAGTTTTCAAAGCAACAAATTTTTTGTTTCGAAACAAAGTAGACCATTTTTTATCAATCGGTAAATTCTTTAATTTACTAGAGAAAGCTTCCATTATTGAGTTTAACTCATTTGTTTCATCAAATAACGAATCTTTCATGGCATTCTCTGCAATTAAAAACTCAGCCGACTTTGAACTTCGTCATATTTAATATTAGCTTTTAACATCAACCAATCGGTTGATGTTAAAAGCTAATAGCAAACTATATGCTTAGCCACCTAGTACGCTAATGTGTAGGAAAAGTAGCATATTCATTTTCAACAAATTCACAAAATTCCTTAAAATTTTCATAACGCAATGTCAACCCATTAAAATAGCTCAAAACTTTAAATAATATCATTTCAACGTCCAGTGATAATCTTTCTCGTGCTTTTTTTTGCCGCATTATGGCATATATGCGCCAGACAACCAACAGCAATTAATTTAAAATTCAAGGTTTTTAATTTGGCGAAAACATTTTTCTGCCAATGTTGATTAGCACCGTAAAAACTCACATTAGCATTTTCTGCACTGCAGGCTACTAATTTTGTCGGATACAGATTATTTTTTTGTAAACAATTTTTCAAATATTTAACTATTATGGTCGACGTTTCTTACGGCAAATTTGCAAAATCGAATAATTTTACTGCCAAACCATGCACTGAAAAATATGTTATTATAATTGGAAAATATTTATTTGTTTATGGTTGGAATCGTTGGTAGCAGTAGAAAAATAACCATCTCCTAATTCGTTGAGTTAATTCTTTACTGAACTTGGCGCTAAACGTTACAAAATATAGCCTGAGTCTTTGTTATTATTATTATTATTTCATTTATTAAACACCCAATGTAATTTACAAGGTAAAAAAGAAAAATAAGAAAGTTATTTCTCGTGATTTTCACTTAAGAATTTTTTCTTCCAGAATTTGTTTAAAAATTCCTCTTTGCTCTTTCGCATTCCAGCACTCTATTGCATGTTTCAAAGTTTGTTCAACTTCGGAGGGAATTTCACTTTTAGAAAGTGCTGTTTTTATCTTCTTTTTATTTTGAATTAAGTTTTGAAAATTTAGCATCCGAAAACGGCATAGGTCCTAAACATCGCCAACAAACGAATGTTTAAATAAGGGGTGTTTCAGTTGTGAAAAGATAATGTCTGAAGTTGTTTTATTATTAAGAAGACGAAGAAACAAGTTTAATTTATTTTGTTGAATACTTTTTGAAATTTCCTGGATTTTAAATAACGAATTTGTATAGTTCTTACTGTGTTTTGAAACATTTAGAAGCGATTTTAATGCACTCCTTCCAATTACATCTAGCTTTTTCATCAAATCAGAATTATGTAGATCAGAAATCAGTATGTAAATCAGATTTATGTATGAATTTGTGTAGGATGACTAAAACTTTTTTGCTATTTCCGAATCTAGAAATATTGTTGTCAAAAGTTTGTTAGTACATTCATTACTTCGGAATGAAAGCAAATGAACGATCGTGTGATACGCTAGAACTGCTTCCTTAGCTGATATTTTCTTAGATACCGGCGTATTTTTACTAAGGAAAAAGCTCCCTATTTGAGCTGTTGACTGTTTGGATTTTCATCATGAAGTTTAGTACTACAATGTCTAGAAATCACTGGGGCGCCTGTACTTCCAATATCGTTATCCGATAAAAAATATGAACAGACTGCGAAAGAATTTCACTTTCTTCTCTTTTTAGTACCATCAAAATCTTTAGAATATTCTTCTCAATAAAGAATCTTCCTCATTGTAGCCATTATACAGTTTGACAGTAATTTAATTAATCTTGAAAGTAAAAACATTCAAATTAAAAACAAAATTATTACTTTGAGTATCCTGAAGCAAACATTTATTGGTGTATAATAAATAATAAAAGAATCTATGTATCTGAAAAAAAAGCGATTAAATTGAAACTGACTACAACATACTTTATTTTAAGATTCAGCTTGATATGTGTGCAATATATTCTTTTTTTCCCTGAGACACTAATGAATCACTTTTTTTTTAGTATAGTTATATTTTAATTTATACATGTCATTTCTCACTATCTGAGTGCGAAACTAAAAAACAATATAAGCTACATATAACCTTTCAAAACAAAATTCCCAAGTGGCTTACAAACAGGATTATCAACACGTTCATAAGTCATTACGTGATTCTGAGCACGTGTGTAAAACCGTTAATGTGATGTGAGTCGCTAAATATTCTCAGGCGAATATTAGACAAGATTTACAACATTATTGAGGTTCACACAGGAAATAGTTCATCACATCATTTATTTTTTGAATTGTTTTGTGAATTTATAGTCAATTCAAAATTGCCTCAAACCTTTCTCGAGATAGTAAGCTTGATTACCTTAAAATTTTAAAAAATTTCAGGACAAATCAGAACGGGAACCCGAATTTCAGGACAAAATTAGAACATTTTAAGAATCAGGATGAACTTCTAAAAATCAGAATATTCCTAATAAAATCAGGAGATCTGGGCACCCTAAACAGCTTTGACACTTATTGTAAATAAAGATGCTTTACGCAGAAGGATTCAAAAACAAATTAAAAAACTTAGATTTTATTAATATACATAAAAAGTCACTTAGTTCATTTAAAAAAGTTTTGCCAGATGATACTCAAAGCCAATTAGTTAACTACTTGTTTAATAACATAAAAGTTGACTCAATGGCAGTGATCAGCGTAATAATCAAGAATATCAGAAATATTATTACTTTAAAATATAATTATCATGTCCGCAGAGACACTACGGACATTTTCTGTAAACTTTTTTGTATCAATAATGTATTTTGCCTAGTAGAGAAGCATACGTTAAAACTACACGTATGAGCTAAATTGATACACTTGCTCATAATTCAAAAATGAATGTTTAGTAAAGACCTCCTTTACTCTGCAAAGCTTTTTTTTACGACAAAATTATTGTTATTAACGATTAGAAAAACACTGACAGACATTATTTTATGGTAAATAATTTCAACATATAAGTGTTTCATATAGCGGTTGTAAAGTGGTTATTGTGTAAAAATCTTGTAATTTCTTAATTAATCAAAATCCTTCCTTACAAAACATTCTTAAGTAATATTGAACACTCTGAATATATATAAACAAAATTTTAAATCTTACCTAATTCTCGACATCTTTCCGCACAATGGCTTAACTAATAAAAAATACACAAAAATATAAAATCAAAAAACATGAAAAAATAAAAAATCGAAAAATACAAAAATATATAAAGTCAAAAAGCGCAAAAAAATATAATATAAATTAGATAAAAAGTGAAAAATGTATATTTATTTTTTAACAGTTGTAAAACTGTAAGAAAATATATATTGTAAAACCTTGTAATCATGAAAAGTTAATGCAATAATAAAATTGTAAATAATTATTGTTTTAAAGACACACACACAAAAAAAAAAAATTTTAATTATTGTCAAATCCGATTTAAACTACTTTTATTGAAATTGAGAATTCTAATTCGATTTGAACTTTTTTAAATTGCATTCTGAAAAAGAAAATTTTCTAACTCTTTAGGTTAAAAATAAGAACATTCTGTAAATGTATCGCAAAAAAAATTATTATCTGGATCTATGTTTTCAAAGCCATGTTTGTTGTTTAATTATTTTAAAATTGGTTTAAGTAAGGTTTCTTTTCAAGAATGCGTACTTCGATTATTTGTTTAGAGCGTTTTTAAAAATATTATTTTTAAAAGAAATAATTTTATCGTGACGAACCAAAACATTCTCACCATTTAAACGTCGTTCTTTCACTTCCGCAAACAATTTTCTTCTGATTGCAACTGTTTTGCGAGAAAAGTCTTCATTTATATAAATGTTTGTTCCTCTGAGACGAGTTGATTCTTTAAAATTTTAGCTTGTCTTTGTATTGTTGAAGTTTTAAGACCCTTGGACGTCCAACATTTTTTGGCCCTGTACGATGTGC